>NW_027512565.1:0-300000 GCF_048772815.1 Callospermophilus lateralis
AGGGTAATTTACAGAATCAGGTTGCTATGGTCAAGGGAGCAAGCTATGTGGTATAGAGGCCGGTTTCATGAATGCTCATGTGTGAGCCACCACATGTGATAGAACTCCCTCCAGCACTGTGTCCCAGTTGAACTCCTTGTATTTCATGAAGCAAATACAAAACTCGCAGTGCAGCAGCAAGAAACACCAGGAAAAGTGGAGGATTACTAAATGGCTTCACAGTCCACACGGGCAGACACTTAGACCACTGTGTCCCAGTTGAACTCCATGTATTTCGTGAAGCAAATACCAAAGTCGCAGTGCAGCAGCAAGAAACACAATGAAGAGTGGAAGAGGAACAAATGAATATACAATCCACGCGGGGACACACTTAGCCCCAAGTGGCCATAGTATACCTACAAAGAGAGAATTCAGCACTGCTCCCTCATGTTCATTGGAATATTACAATTTATGTCCTCCAGGTCACATAGATGCTGACCCAGCTTTGATCGTCTCACTAGAAGGAAGCAAAAGCTCCTGAAAACAACATATATTTCAAGTGCCCAAACTCAGAGGCAGTTTCTCAAGAAGTCTTTAGGCCAGCAGAGCTCTGTGATTGTGGAGTGCTTACCCTGTCCCTTACTTTTGAAAACTCCTCTACCACCTCCATGGTTGTGAACTCCTGATCAAATTCCATTTCAGATATGTATTCACATATTTTCTATCTCTTTTCCTCTAATTGTGTCTTACTTGGGGCGAAGGTAATGTCAAGGGATTGTTCTGGATGAGAGTGGGAAGATTTTTCTGAAGCACATATTTGCATACACATTGGATTCATTTTCCTATTTTCCATTCAAAATACTGAATCACTGACATTAACACATACCCTACTAGACTCTGACTACTAATCCTAATATGTTGGAGAAAAATACCCCCAAAAGAATAGAACTACAAGCAGTTCAGAGGAGGCATGGTGGATAGTTGGGCTTGCCTTTTGAATTATATAGTGTAGGAGTTTTAAATCTTGTCAATTTTTTTGAAATAGTTCTCCATGTATTTTAAAAGTTAAGAAATATGTGAATTCCTGTCTCCCTTTCTCTGAAGCCTATTCAGCACCTGTATTTTTATATGCACATTTAGAATCCTAACTGTTACCACACGTACGTTCTTGTGTGGAGGCTGAATTGGCAGATACAAATTGTGAAAAGGGATCACTCCTCCTAAACGCTGTTGGAACTGAAAATTCAACCTGTGGGTGAGCTTCCTAGTTGAACAACATTATACATAAATCGATGATCAGTAAAATGAATTTATTTGGATCTGTGGATGATATATATTTCATGGTGATTTTAAATTGGCATATAGTGCTACTTTTTAATGTCTGTGAATGTTTGTGTGTGTGTATATATATATATATATATATATATATATATATATATATATATATACACACTCTCCAGATTTTTCAAAATATGAAATATATGTGTATTATTTTACACATCCTAAATTTTTCATATTCATGAATGTGGATTTATAATCATCTTTTCACAAGATTATTCTCAGAAATATTCACATACCCTACTAGACTCTGACTACTAATCCTAATATGATGGAGAAAAGTAACGCAAACAGAATAGAAATACAAGCATTTCAGAGGAGGCATGTTGTATATTTGGACTTGCCTTTTGCATGATAAATGGTAGGTGTTATAAATCTGGTCAATTTTCAATTGAAATAGTTCTCCATGTGTTTTTAAAATTAACAAATATATGAATTCCTGTCCCTTTCTCTGTAGCCTATTCATCACATGTATTTTTATATGCATTTATAGTATCCTACCTGGTATCACATGTACATTTTTGTGAGTTGGCTGACTTGGTAGATACAAATTGTGAGAAGAGATCACTCCTCCAAATCGTTGTTGGAACTGAAAATTCCACCTATAGGGGAGCTTCCTAGTAGAAAAACATTATACATAAACTCATGTTGAGTAAAATAAATATTTTTGCATCTTTGGATGATATATATTTATAGATGAATTTTGAGTGGCATATATATTGCTACTTTTTAATGTCTGTGTGTGTGTTTTGTGTAAATATATATATATATATATATATATATATATATATATATATATATATATACACTCTCCAGATTTTTGAAAATATGAAATATATGTGTCTTATTTACACTCGCTAAATTTATTCATGTTCATGGACTTGGATTTATAATCAACTTTTCACAAGATTATTCTCAGAAATATTCATCCACCTGAAAAACAGATTTAACTAATATTTCTACAGTAACTGACCAAGTTTAACATCAATGCACCTTGATTCCGATATGACAAGCTGTGCATTTTGACGTTCATTTTTATTAAACCCTGGTACATTAATATTTATTCGTATTATGGACATCATAGGATATATATTTCATCCACAAATTCACAAATTTATGGGCATTTGTTTCACTTTCAATCAATTCCTGCTTCAGAACACATGTATTCCTCCAGGTGTCTTGACTGGTCTTTTCATGTGACTTCTACCCAAACACATTATTTTCGATTTTCATAATCAATTTTGAAGCAAAACTCACACCCTTTATGATAAACCATAACCCTAATATTACAAATAGATGTATAATTGGTTTGAATGAATGTATGTTTATCAATATAAAATTTTCTTTATATTTTCAGATACCACTTCAATCCATTTTTTAAAGTTGAAACCAATTATATTCTTTATTCACACTATTGTCTATTCATACATTTTCTCTATATTCAGAGACACAGGGTGCACGTATTTGTACCCCCAATACTAATTTATATGTCTTCAACATATTGCTTCCAGAAATGGTGGAAGAAATACTCATGTCACCTGATATAAATATACATTTTTTCAGTGTAATATTCTGGACACAAAACGCAAATGTCACACTTATGATTGTACCAAATCCTAAATAGGAAGTGAGCATGGATTACTAAAACCATCCATGTCCAGGTTGCCTAATGCTCTCAAATGTCTATCCTGTCGGTGACTACATATTTGTTTCTTCCTAAGATTATATATTAAATCTCAACCTGTTGAAAATGTCTAATCCTATCACTCACTTTATACTTTGCCTGATTTCCTAATGTTTCTATTGATAAATGCTTTCCTACATATTTTTTCCAGTTCATCACTGTGACCAACTCTTCACATGTGCTGACATTTACATTCACTCTCTAACCAAAACTCTATTGCTAAAGTACTTTTGGTCCAAATCCTATTCTCACTCTTCTATCTAAACCTACACTATCTTCCTAATCCTACCGACTATCCCTTTTTGACTGGATGTTTTCTTACACATTCAATCAACCAAGGTACATGGTCCTTTGCCATTATATATCGATTTATCTGAGATATCTGTGCAGAACATTGTTCAAAGCTAAGTTTCCCACTCCAGTGCCCAGTGCACTTCTGGGCTTCAAATCTTATCTAGAATTCCATTGTCATACTTATATTTCACCTCTATATTCTTATAAATACCACAGGATCCCAATATTCTTATTCATCCAGCAGAATGATTCCTAACACAAATCGAACCTGTTATTAACCCTAACCATATACTGTTCCCTCAATATATCTTTACAAAAGAGCAGGACTGAGTTGGTCTTACAATACAAAAATGTAGGGAGACTTTCACCTGCTGAGAAGCTCAAAGGTCTATGCAGATATAATCCCTGGAGAAGATATAGGGAACTATGAAGTACCTGAGAGAGAAAAAGTCATCTTCAATTGCAAACAACCTGGTCATGACGAAGGGATGTGTCTGAATCAGCCTCTATCTTCTTAATGTAGAGAAGATGGACCAAACCAGGCCTATGTAGAGAGCTGTTCCCAGGTGCCTATGGTTGATATAACTTTCTATCTTGTGAAATTGTAACAGGAAATAGGGGCAGCCTCCATCTCATGAGACCCTTGGAAACAACTGTTAGGACAAAGTGGTTGCAAAGGCAGCAAATTCAATCAGTTCCAGAAAGAAGTGACCTCATCTAATTTTCTTGTTGAAGGAACACTCTAAACTTGGAATCCAGGCACCCAGAGGCAGTCCCAGTTCCAGTCCCAGTGGGCTCACTTGTTTAGATTTACAGAGGACAGAGTCTGTCTTTCTTGGTAAATACTGATGTGAGTATGGCCAAATGCCAGGTGAGCTCTGAAGAGGGGCCTTTCCTGAGAAAGCAGGTAGTGTCTCACTGCTGGTCCCGGACAATTTCACAGAGTTAGCCAAAGAGACCTGATCTGAGACAGGACAGGCCGTTTCGGGGGAACATAAAATGGTCCACCAGTCAGAGGGCTCTCCAGATAGTCACATACCTACTTGGAGGAAGGAGGTGCCTTTGTGGTTGTGGGTGTGAGTTTGTGGTTTTGTCTCATGTTCTGAGAATAGGTAGGAAAGGCAGTTTGTTTGGTTTGGAATGGACTGTGTCTACTGAGTGCTTTGACAAGGCAAGTGTTTCTATGTCTGTGTATCCCACCGTGTCTGTGGTTGTAGACATTAGAAAAGAGAATGCATCAATGGATTTGTCATGTCTAGTAGAAAGCTTCTCAGCATTCATCCTGCCTAATTTATGAATGGACTGTGGATTGCCTTATGGATGTGCAACACCTACTATCTTCCAAAGTTCCTGTTTTCTTCATAGAATTATGGCCACTCTTCAGAATAGGCTTATGATTTTATGTCCACCATATGAACCACCTCCAAGATCTGTGACATGGCTATGTACTGGATAGCTGAAGGGAATGAGAGCATGTCAGAAAACACAGATATCATTGGGACCAGGAGAGTCTCAATGGAGAAACCCTGCTTTGGGTCTTTTGCTTACCTATTTGTCTGTTGCCCTGAATGTCAGGAAGTTCTTTGACTCAGGCCACCCCTTTTTGAAGCCTGAAGAAAACAGTTTTCAAATGAAAATGAATGGGCATCACCTTGGGCTCTTTGCTTAATTGCTTTAGAATGGGATGTGTCTGAATCAGCCTCTTGGCCCTGTGTGAGGCTGTGGCTTTGATTCTCAGCACCTGATGGGTCTAAAGAAGGATCCCATGTGTGCATCCAAAACCAAAATGGCCAAAAGAGCGGTCATTGTGGATGGAGTCTCTCGTCTTCCTCTGTAATGTTCCTGCCTCCATCAAGTGAGAATAGGGATCCTTTGGGTCAAATGAGTTCTTCAAAGCCCTGCAGAGTCTAGCCCATAGGTGCTTGGGTTTTCTCATGACTCCCATTTACAAAAAGAATCTAAACCCCACAGTCAATAGGCCACAAATTGCAGAAGTGGAGCAGTATTAACGGCAGGCCTATTTGATCACTCCTGGTTCACAGGAAGGGAGTCCGGGCCTTTAGGCATATGAGGGGTAAGGAAGCTTCTTTTGGACATTGTCTTGGGCTGTGCCCCTCATAGAATCCTCCAGCCAGAGGTAATGATGAGTGTCTATATGGAAGAAGATGAGGTCCATGTGGGAGTGTTTTGGTTTTAATTGTGGTCACTTGTGTGGCGGTTGGAAGAGATGAATTGGTCCACGTGGGCTGGAACTCTGGCGTAATTACCCTTAGAGACTGCATTCTGGAACTGATCTTAGAGAAGTATTGCAATGAGTTGTGTTGGGATTTTAGGAGACCACGCATGGAGTCCTTGGAAAATGAGTCTTGACCCAGGGTTGCTTTCCACAGAGCACTGGGAATCTCAGCCAGGATATCACATGATTTTATTCTGAAAGACTTGGCAGCAATAGTTGAGAGTCAAAACAAACATGGACCTCATATTGTAGACCTCAATGGGCCTGGCTTCATGTGAACTTTTGGCCACTCTTTTGGAAGCCTTGCCTGTGAGAGTTCTCGAGAGCTTTCATTAAAATGAGTTTCCTCAACATTTAATGGTTCCTGAATGAATTGAAACCCACAGTGCCTCCAACTTCATCCTTTAAAAATGGTTAGATAAATACCATGAAATGTTTAAAATTCCCATGAGCAGGTGGCACTGGAAAACCTTTGGATGTCCTGTTTCTGATTATGAATATACCAGAAGGTGCCTTGATTGACTGGTTTTCATGAAAATGGTATAGAAAAGAGATGCAAGTAAGTTCGAGCCTGCTGAGTAGTGGACCTAGAGAAGTTGTGGGCAGGTGTGTGATAAAAAATCTGTGGTTTGGCCATGTGGATCTGCCTTTGGCTTCCAAATGGATTATGACTGATATGGTGCAGCCAGCAGACCCTTCTCTCAAAAGGCATCTTGTTATATGTAGGAGTTTCAGGGCAATGTTCAGAATCAGGTTGCTATGCTCAAGGAGGCAAGCTGGTGGGATAGAAGCATGGTTGGTGCATTTTCCTGCAGACCCTGACCCACCACACGTGACAGAACTCGCTCCAGCACTGTTTCCCAGTTGAACTCCTTGTTTCATGAAGCAAATGCCAAATTGCGAGTGCAGCAGCAAGAAACAGCACGAAAAGTGGAGGATGACCAAATGGGTTCACAGTGCACACGGGGAGACACTTAGCCCCCATTGGTCACAGTTTACCTACAAAGAGAGAATTTAGCAAGGCTGCCTCATGTTCATTGGAAAACAAGAAACCATGTGCTCACAAAGGTCACAAAAATGCAGACCAGCTTGGATGGTCTCACTACAATGGAAGCTAAAGCTCCTGACAACAACATATATTTCATGTGCCCAACCTCAGAGGCAGTTTCTTAAGAACTCTTTAGGCCAGCAGAGCTCCATGTTTGTGGAGAGTTTACATTGTCCCTTAATTTTGGAAACTCCTCTACCTTCTCCAAATTTGTGAAAATTGAGCAGTTTCCATTGCAGATATGTATTCACAGATTTTCTAACTCTTCTGCTCTAATTGTGTCATACATGGGGCGAAGGTAATGTCAAGGCATTGCTCTGGATGAGAGTGGGAAGATATTTGTGTAGCACATATTTGCATACACATTGCATTCATTTTCAATTTTTTATTCGAAATACTGAATCCCTGACACTATCCCATACCCTACTATCCTCTGACTACTAATCCTAATATGATGGAGAAAAATACCCAAACAGAATAGAAATACAAGCAGTTCAGAGGAGGCATGCTGCATACTTGGACTTACCTTTTGCATGATAAATGGTAGGTGTTATAAATCTAGTCAATTTTTAATTGAAATAGTTCACCATGTGTTTTTAAATTAAACAAATATATGAATTCCTGTCTCCCTTTCTCTGTAGCCTATTCATCACATGTATTTTCATATGCACTTATAGAATCCTACCTGGTATCACATGTACATTTTTGTGAGGTGGCTGACTTGGCAGATACAAATTGTGAGAAGAGATCACTCCTCCAAATTGCTGTTGGAACTGAAAATTCCACCTATAGGGGAACTTCCTAGTAGAACATCATTATACATAAACTCATGTTCAGTAAAATAAATATTTTTGCATCTGTGGATGATATATATTTAAAGATGAATTTTGATTGGCATATATATTGCTACTTTTAAATGTCTGTGTGTGGTTTTTTTTGTGTGTGTGTGGGTATGTGTGTGTATATATATATATATATATATATATATATATATATATATACACTCTCCAGATTTTTCAAAATATGAAATATATGTGTCTTATATACACTCTCTAAATTCATTCATGTTCATGCATGTGGATTTATAATAAACTTTCCAAAATATTAGTCTCAGAAATATTCATCCACCTTAAATACATATTTGTTTCCTAGTACTGAAAACTAACTTCAGTGAATGGTGCATACAAATGTTAATAATTCTACAGGAACTGATCCAGTCTATCACCAATGCAAGTAGATCCCAATGGGACATGATATATAATATGATGTTCATTTATATTCAACACTGGTACATTATTATTTCTTCAGTTTTTGCTCATCATAAGATATGTATTTCATCCACAAGTTCACAAATTTGTAGGCATTTCTTTAAACTTTAATCACTTCCTACTTCACAACACATGTATTGTCAGGGTTTCTTGACTGGTCTTTTCATGAGACTTCTTTCCAAACACATTATTTTCGATTTCCATAATCACTTTTGAAGTAAAACTCACACACTCTTCATGATAAACCAAAACACTAATATTGACATTAGATGAATAACTGGTTGGAATGAATGATTGTATATGCATATAAGATTTCCAGTAATTTTTCAGATATCAGTTCATCCCATTATATTAAGTCGGAACAAGTTATATTACTTATTCACAGTATGGTCTATTCATGCTTTATCTCTATATTCATAGACATAGGGTACACCTCTTTGTACGCCCAATACTAACTTTATGTCTTCAGTATATTGCTACCAAAAATGGTGGAAGAAATACTTATGTCACCTGATCTACATATACATATTATCACAATAATATTCTGGACAAAAATGTAAATGTTACACTTACGATTGAACCAAGCAAAGCCTAAATGAAATGTGAACATAGATTACTAAAAACATCCATGTCCAGGGTGCCTAATGCTCTCAAATGTCAATATTATTGGTGACTTCATATTTGTTTCTTTCTAAGATTCAACCTCAAGCCTGTTGAAAATGTCTAATCCTCTCACTCACTTTATACTTTCCCTGATTTCGTAATATCTTTATTGATATCTTCTTTTCTACATGTTTTCCCCACTTCATCATCGTGACTGGCTCTTCATATGTGCTGACATATACATTCACTCTCTAACTGAAATCCTATTGCTAAAGAACTTTTGTTCCAAATCATATACTCACTCTTCTTCCTAAAACGACCGACTATCTTCCTAATCCTACCGACTATCCCTTTTTGAAGGGATGTTCTCTTCTACATTCAATCTTCCAAGGTACAAGGTCCTATGCCATTGTATATCAAATTATCTGAGACATCTGTGCAGAACATAATTCAAAGCTAAGTATCCCAATCAAGGGCCCAATGCCCTTATGGGTTTAAAATCATACCTGGATTTCTGTTTTCATACTTATGTTTCACCTCTACATTCTTGTAAATATACCAGGTTCCCAATACCATTATTCATCCAGAAGAATGATTCCTAACACAAATCGAAATCAAACCTGTTATTAACCCAAAACATACACTGTTCCCTCAATCTCATTTTACAGAAGAGCAGGGACAAAGTTGTTCTTACAATACAGAAAAGTAGGGGACCTTCCACCTGCTGAGATCCTCAAAGGTCCATGCAGAAATGATACCTGGAGAAGTTGTAGACAGGTATGAAGTACCTGAAAGAGCAAAAGTCATCTTCGATGACAAACCACCTGGTCAGGATGAAGGGATGTGTCTGAATCAGCCTCTCTCTTCTTATTGTGGAGAAGATGGACCAAACCAGGCCTGTGTGTGTGCCTATGGTTGATATACCATTCTAAATTGTGAAAGTGTCAGAGGAAGAAGGGGCAGCCTCCATCTCATGGGGCCCTTGGAAGCAACTGTTAGGACCAAGTGGTTGCAAAGGCAGTGACCTCATTCAGTTCCAAAGAAAGTGTCATACCTCATTTCCTTGGTGATGGAACTCTCTGAACTTGGTATCCAAGAAGCCAGGCACCCAGATGCAGTTCCAGTCCCAGTCCCAGTGGGCTCACTTGTTTGGATTTACCAAGGACAGAGTCAGTCTTTCTTGGTACCTACTGATGTGAGGATGGCCAAATGCCAGGAGAGCTCTGAAGAGGGAACTTTCCTGAGAAAGCAGGTAGTGGCTCACCACTTTTTCCTGACAACTTCACATAGTTGGCCAAGGAAACCAGATCTGAGAGAATACAGGCCATTTCGGGGGAACATAGTATTGCCCACCAGTCAGAGAACACTCCGGATAGTCACAGACCTACTTACGGGAAGGAGGTGCCATTGTGAGTGTGGGTGTGTGGTTTTGTCTCTTGTTCTGAGAATAGGTAGGAAAGGCGGTTTGTTTGGTTTTCAGTGAACTATTTCTAGTAAGTCATTTGACAAGGTGAGTGTTTCTATGTCTGTGTATCCCACTGTGTCCGTGGTTGTAGACATGAGAAAAGACAATGCAACAATGGATGTGTCCTGTGTAGTAAAAAGATTCCCAGCATTCATCCTGCCCAATTTATGAATGGACTTCAGCTTGCCTTATGGATTGGCAAAACCTACTACCTTCCTAAGTCCCTGTTTTCTTCCTGAATTCTGGCAACTCTCCAGAATAGTCTCATTGTTTTGTGTCCAAGATATGTACCAACTCCAAGGTCTTTGACATGTCCATGTACTGGATACCTGAAGGGAATGGCCAGTATCTCAGAAAACTCAGATATGAGTGTGACCAGAAAAATCTCAGTGGAGATACCATGCTTTGGGCCTTTTGCTTACCTATTGTTCTGTTGCCCTGAATGTCAGGAAGATGTTGGGCTCAGGCTACCCCTTTGTGAAGCCTGAAGAAAACAGTTTTCAAATGGAAATGAATGGGCATCACCTGTGGCTCTTGCTAAATTGCTTCGGAAAGGGATGTGTCTGAATCAGGCTCTCTACCCTGTGTGAGGCTGTGGCTTAGATTCTCAGCACCTGATGGATCTAAAGAAAGATCCCATGTGTGAAACCAAAACCAAATTCGCAAAAAATTTCAGTCATTGTGAATGAATTCTATTGCCTTTCTCTGTAGGTTCCTGAAATCAATCAAGTGAGAATAGCGATCCTTTTGGTCAAATGAGTTCTTCAAATCTCTGCAGAGGTGCTTGTCTTTTGTCATGACTCCAGTTCACATAAAGAATCTAAACCCCACAGTCAGAAGGCCTCAAATTGGAAAAGCGGAGCAGTATTAATGACAGGCCTATTTGATCACTCCTGGTTCACAGGAAGGGTGTCCTTCCCACCCTGACTTGAGCCAAATGAGGGGCAAGGGAGCTAATTTTGGACACTCTTTTGGAATGTGCCCCTCATGGAAAGCTCCAACCAGTGGTTATGATGAGTGTCTATAAGGAAGAAGATGGGGCCATGTGATAGTGTTTTGTTTTTAATTGTGTTCATTTGATTGGCGGTGTGAAGAAATGACTGGGTCAACCTGGGCTTGAACTCTGGTTTGATTCCCCTTAGAGACTGCGTTCTGGAATTGACCTCAGAGAAGTATTGCCATGAAAAGTGTTGGGATATTAGGAGGCCACGCATGAAATTCACCCTTGGAAACTGAGATCTAGGCCCAGGGTGGTTTTCCAAAGAGTACTGGGAATCTCAGCCAGTATATCACATGATTTTATTCTGAAAGACTTGGCAGGGATAGTTTTGAGTCAAAACACACATGGACCTCACATTGGAGACCTCACTGCGCCTGGCTTCATGTGACCTTTTGGCCACTCTTTTGGAAGCCTTGCCTGTGAGAGTCCTCCAGAGCTTTCTTTGAAATGAACTTCCTCAACATTTAATGGTTCCTGAATGAATTGAAACCCACAGTGCCTCCAACTTCATCCTTGAAAAATGGCCAGATAAATACCATGAAATTTTTAAAATTCCCATGACCAGGTGGCACTGGAGAACCTTTGGATGTCCTGTTGCTGATCTTGAGTGTACCAGACCCTGCCTTAATTCACTGGGTTTCATGAAAATGGTGTAGAACAGAGATGCCATTGAGTTATAGCCTGCAGAGTTGTTGGCCTAGAGATATGGTGTGCAGTTTTGTGATAATACATCTGTGTTGTGACCATGTGGTTCTGCCATTGGCTTCCAAATTCATTGTGACTGCCATGGTGCAGCCAGGAGACCTGTATATGTAAAAGCATTTTTTTATATTGAAAGATTTCAGGGCCATGTTCAGAATCAAGTTGCTATGGACATGGGGGCAAGCAAGTTAGAGCCTGCAGAGTATTGGGCCTAGAGAAGTGGTCTGCAGTTGTGTGATAATACATCTGTGTTATGGCCATGTGGATTTCTCATTGGCTTCCAAATTTTTTGTGACTAACATGGTGCAGCCAGGAGACCCGAATATGTAAAAGCATGTTTTTATATGGAGAGGATTCAGGGCCATGTTCAGAATGATGTTGCTATGGACAAGGGGGCAAAGTATGTGGGAAAGAAGCCTGGTTGTTGCATTCTCCTGCAGACCCTGACCCACAACACGTGACAGAACTCCCTCCAGCACTGTGTCCCTGTTGAACTTCTTGTATTTTGTGAAGCAAATACCAAACTCCCAGTGCAACAGCAGGAAACACCACGAAAAGTGGAGGATGACCAAATGGCTCCACAGTCCACATGGGGAGACAATTAGACCCCAGTGGCCACTGTTTACCTACAAAGAGTGAATTCAGCACTGCTGCCTCATGTTCACTGGAAAATAAGAAACCATATCCTCCAGGTCACATAGATGCAGACCCAGATTTTATTGTCTCACTACAAAGGAAGCTAAAGCTCCTGAAAATAACGTATGTTTCAAGTGCCCAACCTCAGAGGCAGTTTCTCAAGATGTCTTTACGCCAGCAGACCTCCATGTTAGAGGAGTGTTTACCATGTCCCTTACTTTTGGAAACTCCTCTACCACCTCCAAGGTTCTGAACTCTGAGCATTTTCCACTCAAGATATGTATTCACAGATTTTCTAACTCTTCTATTCTAATTGTGACTTACTTCAGGCGAAGGTAATGTCAAGGATTTGTTCTGGATGAGAGTGGGAAGATTTTTGTGTAGCATATATTTGCATACACATTTGATTCATTATTCTATTTTCCATTTGAAATACTGATCCCTGACACTAACTCATAACCTACTGGACTCTGACTACTACTCCTAATATGATGGAGAAAAATAACCCAAACAGAATAGAAATCCAAGCAGTTCAGAGGAGGCATGGTGTATAGTTGGACTTGCCTTTTGCATAAAAAAGGGTATGTGTTATAAATCTAGTCAATTTTCTGTTGAAATAGTTATCCATGTGTTTTTAAAGTTAACAAATATGTGAATTCCTGTCTCCCTCTCTCTGTAGCCTACTCAGCACATGTATTTTTATATGCACATATAGAATCCTACCTGGCATCACACGTACATTCTTGTGAGGTGGCTGACTTGGCAGATACAAAATGTGAGAAGAGATTACTCCTCCTAAATGCTGTTGGAACTGAAAATTCAATGTATGGGTAAACTTCCTAGTTAAACAACATTATACATAAATCTATCTTCAGTAACATGAATATTTTTGAATCTGTGGATGATGTATATTTCATGGTGAATTTCAATTGGCATATATATTGCTATTTTATAGTCTCAGTTTGTGTGAGTGTGTGTGTGTGTATATATATATATATATATATATATATATATATATATATATATACTCTCCAGATTTTTCAAAATATGAAATGTATGAGTCTTATTATACACTCCCTGAATTCATTCATGTTCATGTATGTGGATTTATAATCAACTTTTCACAAGATTATTCTCAGAAATACTCATCTACCTGAAATACATATTTGTTTCCTAGTACTGAAAACTAACTTCAGTGAATGGTGCATACAAATTCTAATATTTCTACATTAACGGACGCAGTTTAACATCAATTCAAGTAGATTCCTATGGGACATGATGTGTATTTTAACGTTCATTTTTATTCAACACTGGTACATTACTATTTCTTCAATTTCTGCACATCATCGTATATATTTATCATCCACAAGTTAGCAAATATATAGGCGTTTGTTTCACTTTAAATCACTTTCTGCTTCAGAACACATGCATACCTCCAGGTTTCTGGACTGGTCTTTTCATGAGACTTCTTTCCAAACACATTATTTTCAATTTCCATAATCACTTTTGAAGCAAAACTCAAACACTCTTCATGAAAATCCATAACCCTAATATTTCATTCAGATGTATAATGGGTAGGATTAAATGTAGTATATCAATATAAGGTTTTCTGTATATTTTCAGATATCAATTCAATCCATTATTTAAAGTTGGAACCAGTAATATTATTAATTCACAGTATTGTCTATTCATGCATTATCTCTATATTCATAGACAAATGGTACACCTATTTCTACCCAAAATACTAATTCATATATCTTCAAAATATTGCTCCCATAAATGGTGGAAGAAAAACTCCTATTACCTGATCTACATATATTATTTATTATAGTAATATTCTGGACACACATAGGAATGTTCACACTTATGATTGTACCAATGTAAAGTCGGGCGAGCGTCGGAAAAGAGACCACGAAGAGACTGTCTCATGCAACAGCAAAGGGTTTATTGGGGGTCCAGCATGCTGGGGCTCAGAGCTCACTTGAATAGAGAAGAGAGCCCTAAGAACAGCTTAAGCAGAGCTTATGCAATTTACGTGGTGAGAGCAGGGAGGGAAATTTATTGATGGGTCAGGTCGAGTGAGTGGTTTGCATGCCAATGGGAGAGGGAGTACATTCAACATTTTGGCAATTGGGGACAGCACATTCTGGGAACAAGATTAGCAAACAGTTTTCAAGATTTCATCAGTATTTTGTTAAGCATACAGAAAAACAAGAAGTTAAAAGTACATATTTTATTAACCTTTCATTCCCCACTTCTTATTCTGGTTAATTTTAATCATAAAAATGAGCATTGCGGGGTCTCACATTTTATGTCTTCTAGTGAGGTATATTGTTGTCTGATTACCATAAGTTTAACTTATCCAATTTAAGCTTGTAGAAAGGAAACTAGATGGTTGAGCAAACAGGGTCCTACAATTAGCAATGAAATGAGGATTATTAATGGACTGGCCAGGGCTGATAAAAGCGTAGTTAACCAGGGTGACTGTGTGAACAAAGACTCAAACCACCCTTTTTGTGCATCTCTCTCTTGTTGATGCTCTTCTAGGCGTCTTCTTAATTTACTCATAGATTTTTTTACAACTCCAGTATGGTCGGCATAAAATCAACTTTTTCCCTCAATGCAGCACAAAAGCCCCCTTCTCTCACGAAGAGGAGGTCCAACCCTCGCATGTTCTGTAAAACAATTTCAGAGAGAGAGGTTAAAGATTCCTATAAAACTGTGATGGAGGTTTTTAATATCTTTAAATTTTGGTCTATTGCTGCTTCTCATCGGGTCATTTGTTGTGTCACATGGACTAGGACAGTGATTCCTGTGCCCACACCTGCAGCAGCTCCTTTTCCTAATAGGATGGCTAAAGTGAGGGATACAGGTTCCCAGAGGAACCGGGTTGTATGCCCCCGTATTTGATATTTAAATTAACCTGCCTCATGATAGAGCACTCTGGGAAACATCTGAACATTACATAATTAATCACATCTGTTGACCATTTTATGAAAACATAAACAATGTTTAAGTATATAGAATTATACTGTTGTAAGGACGGACAATTCAAGGCACCTAAGATAGCACCGAAGACAGCGAAACATACCTATTTGGTTGCAACGGATTTAGAGGGCATTGCTTCTGTTGTAATCAATTAGTCACCTGATCTCCAAATTTAGGTAGTTTCCGAATTTTGTACCCAACATGTAAGGGAAGGGGCTCAGAAGTTCACAGTCTGCATAAGTTCACAAAAAGAAGTTTTCGTTTCTATTGTTTTTTTTCATCTGTTCTGGGCAAGTTAACATTTTAAGGACACCTGGAGTGGGAGAGCTTTTTTCTTCTCTTTTTTTTTTTCTCAATGCCAGCTGTAACAATGGAGCTCATTTGGTAACTTATTTATCTTAGAAATGTAACCATGTCTGTGAAGCCCCAGCTCAAGGCCAGAGGCCTTGTTCACATGTTTTGTGAAAAACTAGTAAGGGGGAGTCTAGCTTAGGAGTGCTGATTTTTCCAGCCAGTGGCCAAATAGAACAGGGAAACACGAAAAGGGGAAGTTTATCTACATTGAACTCTTTTATAGGGACTCTTTGGCTGAAAGTCCTAAAGTCAGCCATGGTGAAGACTGCTGGAGAAGGTCATTTAAGACTTTTCTGTGG
Organism: Callospermophilus lateralis; assembly: GCF_048772815.1. Classification (NCBI taxonomy): domain Eukaryota; kingdom Metazoa; phylum Chordata; class Mammalia; order Rodentia; family Sciuridae; genus Callospermophilus; species Callospermophilus lateralis. Next base: position 15,895 of record NW_027512565.1, read on the forward strand.
GCCTGGTATAGACGGGGAAGACAGGGAAGGCGGGTCTGAGAGCAGCACCTTGGGTCTGAGCATGAGGAAGGAGACATGTAAAAGAATAATGGGAAAGGGGTTTGGAATTTTCCAGGCAACAAAACTTGAGCAGTAGAACAGATAGAGAAGAGGGGAAGATGGGAGTTTGTATCCCAAAAAGCCTGTGAGGGACTTTAAATTCTTAGTAACCTGTTTTCAGTGATGACAGAGCAACTTTAAAGGCCATTTTCATTACATCTTGGATAGGGGTCTGAGGGCTCTCCTTAGCTGGTTTGAGCTTTGGGTTAGCTGGTAAGAGGACCTGGTGGGACCTGGTGCGGGCACTGACAGGAGAAGAGAGTAGTGAGTGGGTGGATGGGTACCTCAGTACCTGCTACCTCAGCAAGGGGGCAATAATCTGAGAACCGGCGGTTTGGGTTTTTGATCTAGTAATTGGAGGGAAGAAATCAGGTTGCTGAGGTGGGAGTGGCAGCAGAGAGTCTGGAGCAGAAAGCTGAGGGTGAGGATCTATTGGATAAGCATAGTTCAGGATGTGAGCGAAGGAGGGAAAATGCCTCCACTTAGGGGAATTTCCTTCCACCCTTCGAGCACTTGCCGAAGTTAAAAAGGTCACGGAGAATTTTAGGATCTAGAGACCCCTCTGGGGGCCATCGGTATTGGTTGTGTAATTGGTAATATGGCCAATGCTGTGTATTGAATTTGATGAGGAGTTTGGGTTCCACCAGGCACCCCTGTATGCTCACATTCCCATGACTTACAGAAGAAGTCGGCATTTCCCCCACACAGCCATGTCTGTTTGTGGCTTTGATAGTCCGCTGGGCAAACATAGTAATCTAGGCTAGCCAACCTGCATCTGGCTCTCGTGTCCCTACATCCATAATGTTTGTTTCTATTACCTATGATACGGAAAGGATTTATTGGAATTTTAGTTGGATCCCCTTCATCAGGGATATCCCAATAGGAAAGACCTATAGCCAGCTGACAAATGTCTGGGTGGAGAGATGGCCACCATGTCCCTAAAGGGGCTGTATGCAAGATAGACCATACTTCTTGTACAGTAGGATTTGTGATCAGCCATTACTGCTGAACAGGCTGATGAGGGTTAGGACTACTCTTGGCCAAGGGGAGAGTCTGTAGCCTTATCCACATGGCGAAAAGCACTTTGAAAGTGTTACCAGTCTTTTCCAGTTTCCAGTCAGATTTTGGACAGGGCGCAGGCCAGAGATGAGAGACATGGATCCATGAAGTGATTCCGTCTACATTTACCACTGTAGGGGTTATATGTAGCACCTTATATGGTCCTTTCCAGTGGGGTTCCAGGGATGACACCTGATGTCGTCTAATGTAGACGAAGTCTCCTACTTGGTATCGATATGGAGTCCCCTCGTCCCCAGGTTGGTCGGCAGTGGCCAGATGTTTCCACAGATATTGCTGATTTCTTTCAAGAGCTTTAAGTCTGTCAAGCAAGGGGGTGTGGAAGGGATCGTTAGGTCTTAGAGTTTGGGTTAGGTCCCTTACTGGAGGAGGGACCATAGAGAATTTCATAGGGGGTGAGGTTACACAAGGAAACAGAGGAGTATGAGTATTTCTTGCATGAAACAGTGCATAAAGCAGGAGACTAGATCGATCTTTTATGCCGATCTCTAAGCTTGATTTTGTTAATTCTCTTTAATGGTTCTATTATTTTTTTTTACCTGTACTGAGCTCTGGGGTCTATAAGCACAATGTAATTTCCAATTAATCCCCAGGGTCCTGGCTAATCCCTGACTTATCAGGGCAATTAACGCCAGTCCATTATCAGACCCTATTGCCTTAGCCAGTCCGTATCTTAGAAAAATATCTTTCAGGATCTTCTTGACCACCATTTGTGCCATTTATTTTGTTGTTGTTTTTTTTGTGTGTGTGTGTGTGGGGGGGGAAGGCTTCAATTAATTCATCCTGAAAATGTATCTACAAAGACTAGGAGATATTTAAGTCCATAACTTCCTGGCTTAATTTCAGTAATGTCCACTTCCAAGAATTGTCCTGGTCTGGTTTCTTGTAGGTGCTTTCCTGCAGGAAAGTTGGAAGGGTAAGCATTAACCAATTGACAGACCCGGCAGGCTTTTGTTACCCGTTCAGTTATTTCTTTCGCTCTGAGTCGGTTAGTGGAAAACTCTGTTCTTGATCCTTCAGGAATGCCTGCAGTTTCTTTGAACCAAGGTGAGTGAGTTGATGTACATTTTTAACTTAGTTTAGGGCTTTCTGAAAATGCAAGCTGGGCTCAGTGAAGTTGAGGGTTTCAGTGTCAGTGTCCTTAGATATTATCAAAAGCTTGCTGGTGCTCAGGGGTCCATTAGAATTGGGCATCTCTCTTTAACAGCGGGTATAAAGGAGCAGATAAGGACGCAAACCCAGGTATCCATAAGCTGCATAAGCCAGCAGTCCCAAGAAACTCTCTGAGTTGTCTGCTGTTAGATGGGGGTGGTATCTGCTCAATGGATTGTTTTCTGGTCTCAGTGAGCCATCGCTTACTGCCCCTAAGGGAATAGTCCAGGAAGATTACTTCTTGCTGGCAAATTTGGGCTTTTTTGGCAGAAGCACTATACCAGAGTTGAGCAAGCTCGTATTATAATAATTGGGTTCCAGACTCACAGTTTTTCTTGGTGTTGGCTGCCAGTTGCAGGTCATCGACATATTGAAGCAGGGTGACGTCAGGGTGCATAGTTCTGAAGTTGTTGGGGTCTCTGTGGAGGGCTTCATCAAAGACAGTGGGGGAGTTTTTGAACCCCTGTGGGAGTCTAGTCCATGTTAGTTGACCAGATGTCCCGGTTTCTGGGTCTACCCACTCGAAATCAAATAGCAACTGACTATCTTTATGCAGAGGCAAGCAAAAGAAAGCATCTTTTAAGTCCAGAACAGTATACCATTTCCACTCATGGTTCAGAGTGCTAAGCAGATTGTACAGATTATGTACTGTGGGGTGAATGTCCTGCACTCTGTTGTAGATCTCTCTTTGGTCTTGAACGGTGCGATAGTCTCAGGTTCCTGGATTTTTATACTGGTAACAGGGCAGTGTTCCAGCTCAAATGACAGGGCCTTAGGACCCTTAAGGCCAGATATTTCTGAATATGGGGCCTTATCCCATCTTTAGCTTTTTTGCTCAGAGGATATTTTTTGACATTGATGGGGGGGCTGAAGTTTTTAACTCCACTGTTATTGGAGGATGTTTCACGGCTACGTGTAACCCAGCAGTTTTTTTCCTAGGCATCTGCGTAATCTGTTATCCATTTCCGGGGTAGCTTGCCTGTTTGATCAGTCTTGGGGGGTTTGACAAGTTGATGTTTATCTTCTACTGACATAGTAAAAGCCGTGACTATAGGAGTTTTTACTGAAAAATTTAGAAATTTCACTTGGGGGCCTTCATGGTTAAAAGTTATTCTGGCCTGGAGCTTTTTGAGCAGATGTGTGCCCATCAATGGGGTCGGGCATTCTGGGATTACTAGGAACGAGTGATGGATTTTTTCTTTCCCCAGGTCCATGGTCCTCTTAGTTGTCTAAGCCCCATATTTACTCCCATTAGCCCCTTGAACTAGAGTCCTTTTTGTTTGATAGATGGCCCAATGGGGCCTTAAGGGCTGAGTATACTTACCCTGTATCCACTTCAAAGTTTAACCCCCCCAACGAGTACTTTGTGTTCTTTTGGCCGGGACAGCTACCTCCAAGGAAGGAGGGGCTGTGTGTGCCGTGGGGTAGTCACCTGGAGGGCGCTGGGCTGGCCTATATTCCTCCAATGGTGGAGAGTCTGAGTCAGCAGCAGGGGAATCACTTAGAGGGTGTTTGGGGTTGGAGGACAAGGGCAGGGCATAAGGAGGGGGAAGAGAGTCCAGTAGAGTCTTGAGACTCAGGGACAACAGAGGGTGGAGGAGGGGGAGCAGAGGGTTTGAGAGATAGAAAAGTGGGAGAACCAGTAGGAGCGGGGACAGGGACAAGGAAAGGCTTCAACCATGGAAGAGGAGATTTGCAGAGGTCCTGCAAACTAAAGATATATTGCTGTTGATCTGGATGGCTATGTGGCCCCAGCTGAAAGACAATATCTCTGAGTTTTTGAATTAGTGTGAAGTAGAAAGATCCTTCTGGGGGCCATCCGACTCCAAAGGTGGGTCATTCTGAGACACATAGAGTCTTCCAGATCTGACGTTTTACTGAAAAAAAGAAGATTCTGAGCCTTTAAGCAGACTTTGGTCCAGTGATCAAGGTTCAGGGACAGAGGCATTGAAGTGTTCTGTCCCATATGAAAGATACACAAATAGTGAAAGCAATGACACACGACACAGACAAGACAAGACAATAAAGACAGGCAATGGACGTCCAATACTGAGAACAGGACTGAGTAGCCAGGAAAACCTGATGGGCTGACAATACCGAATCCAAAACAAAATATCACTGAGTTTAGGAGACTATTGTTACTCGGTTTCCCGAGTTCTCTGGGGCGTCCCCCAGAGACGTGGCCTGTGGCTCTGTGACACTTCTGTCAGCCACCGTCAGAGAGAGCTCATGCTCATCACCAATAGCCATTTTGCCCATCCCTAACCTGAAACCTGAAACAAGAAAGTGGCGCCTTACTTAACCTGAGATGAGCCTATTGGGGGTCTTTCGTCCAACGCTGCTGGAACTCGCTGGGGCCCTCAGATGTAATGGTCAGGCGACCATTGGAGGAAGAGACCACCAAGACACTGTCTCATGCAACAGCAAAGCACCCAAAATTCTGGGGCTCAGACCTCACTTGAATAGAGCAGAGAGCACTGAGAACAGCTTAAGCAGAGCTTATATACTTTTCTTGAAGAGGGCAGGGAGGGAAGTTTATTGATGGGTCAGGGCAAGTGGGCGGTTTGCATGTAAACGGGTGAGGGTGTACATTCTGCAGTTTGGCAGTTGGGGACAGCACATTCTGGGAACAAGATTAGCAAAAAGTTTTCAAGATTTCAAGAGTGTTTTCTTAAGCATACAGAAAAACAGGAAGAGACAAGTACCTATTTTATTTATTTTCAACAAAGCCTAAATGGAAAGTGAGCATGAATTACTAAAAACATTCATGTCCAGGTTGCCTAATGCTCTCAAATGTCAATTCTATTGGTGACTACATATTTCTTTCTTCCTAAGGTTATATATTCAACCTCAACCCTGTTGAAAATGCCTAATCCTATGACTCACTTAATAATTTGCCTGATTTCCTAAGGTCTCTATTGATACCTCCTTTCCTACATATTTTCCCAAATTCATTATTGTGACTGACACTTAACATGGGCTGACATTAATATTCACTCTCTAACCGAAACCCTATTGGTAAAGAACTTTTTTCCAAATCTTATTCTCACCCTTCTTTCTAAACCTACTGACTATCTTCCTAATTCCACCGACTATCCCTTTTTTACTGGAGGTTCTCTTCGACATTCAATCATCCAAGGTACAACGTCCTATGCCATTGTGTATGGATTTATCTGAGACATTTGTGCAGAAAGTATAACATTGCTAAGTATCCCAATGAAGGTCTCAATGCCCTTCTGGGATGCAAATCTTACCTAGATTTCTGTTTCCATAATTTTAACTCACGTCTATATTCTTATAAATATCACAGATTCTCAATACCATTATTCATCCTGCAGAATGATTCCTAACCCAAATCGAAACTGTTATTAACCGTAACCACACAGTGATCTCTCAATCTAACTTTAGAGAAGAGCAGGGACAGAGTTGGCCTTAAAATATAGGGATGTAGGGGATCTTCCACTTGCTGAGAACCTCAAAGGTCCATGCAGAAATGATCCCTGAAGAAGATGTAGGCAGCTATGAAGGACCTGAGAGAGCAAAAGTCATCTTCCATTGCCAAAAAACCTGGTCAGGATGAAGGGATGTGGCTGAATCAGCCTCTCTCTTAATGTACAGGAGACGGACCAAACCAGGCCTTTGTGGAGCGCTGTTTCTTGGTGCCTTTGATTTATATATCATTCTAACTTGTGAAAATGTCACAGGAAGTAGGGGCAGCCTCCATCTCATGGAACCATTGGAAGCAACTGTTAGGACAATGTGTTTGCCAAGGCAGTGACCTCATTAAATTCCTGAAGGAAGTAACCTACCTCACTTCCTTGGTGATGGAACACTTTAAACTTGGGATCCAGGAAGCCAGGCACTGAGAGCCAATCCAAGTCCCAGTCCCAGTGGGCTCACTTGTTTGGTGTTACTAAGGACAGAATCAGTCTTTCTTGGTACCTACTGATGTGAGGATGGCCACATGCCAGGGACCTTTCCTGAGAAAGTAGGTAGTGGCTCTCCACATGCTCCTGACAACGTCACAGAGTTGGCCAAGGAGACCAGATCTGAGAATGGATAGGCCATATCAGGGGAACATAGTATGACCCACCAGTCAAAGGACACTCTGGATAGTTACAAACCTACTTGGGGGAAGGAGGTGCCTTTGTGGGTGTGGGTGTGAGTGTGTGGTTTTGTCTCATGTTCTGAGAATAGGTAGGAAAGGTGGTTTGTTTGGATTGGAATGGACTTTTTCTAGTAAATTGTTTGACAAGGCGAGTGTTTCTATGTCTGTTTCTCCCACTGTGTCCGTGGTTGTAGACATTAGAAAAGAAAATGCATCAATGGATGTTTCCTGTCTTGTAGAAAGCTTCCCAGCATTCATCCTGCCCAATTAACGCATGGACTGTGACTTGCCTTATGGATGGGCAACACCTACTATCTTACTACGTTTCTGTTTTCTTCCTGAATTCTGGCCACTCTCAAGAATTGGCTCATGGTTTTGTGTCCAAGATATGTACCACCTCCAAGCACTGTGACATGGCCATGTACATGATAACTGAAGGGAATGGGAGGATCTCAGAAAACTCAGATAGCAATGTGACCAGTAAAGTCTCAGTGGAGAATCCTTGCTTTGGGCCATTTGCTTACCTATTGCTTCATTGCCCTGAATGTCAGGAAGGTCTTTGCCTCAGGCCACCCCTTTGTGAAGCCTTAAGAAAACAGTTTTCAAATGGAAATGAATGGGCATCACCTGTGGCTCTTTGCTTAATTGCTTCCAAAAGGGATGTGTCTGAATCAGCCTCGTGAACCTGTGTGAGGCTGCTGCTTAGATTCTTAACACCTGATGGATCTAAGGTAAGATTCCATGTGTGCTACAAATACAAAATGGTCAAAATAGCAGTCATTGTGTATGAAGTCTCTCGCCATCTTCTGTAAGGTTCCTGACCTCCATCCTGGCCTGCAAAGGCTAGACCATAGATGCTTGGGTTTTTTCATGACTCTCATTCATATAAAGAATTTATACCTGGCAGTCAGTAGGCCTCAAATTGGAGAAGTGGAGCAGTAATAAGGTCAGGCCTATTTGATCACTCCTGGTTCACAGGAAAGGTGTTTAGGCCACACTGACCTTAGGCAACATAGGGGCGAGGGAGCATATTTTGGACAGGGTCTTGGACTTCACCCCTTTTGGAAACGTCCAGCCAGAGGATTTGATGAGTGTCTACATGGAAGAAGACGAGGGCTATGTGAAAGTGTTTTGGTTTTAATTGTGGTCATTTGTGTGGCAGTTGGAAGACATAACTGTGTCCACCATGGCTTGAACTTTGGTGTGATTCCCCTTAGAGACTGCGTTCTGGACCTGACCTCAGAGAAGAATTGCCATGAATTGTGTTGGGATTTCAGGAGGCCACGCATGAGAGTCCCCATTGGAAACTGAGATATAGGCCCAGGTGGCTCTCCACAGAACACTGGGAATCTCAGCTACGATATCACATGATTTTATTCTGAAAGACTTGGCAACCATAGTTGAGATTCAAAACACACATGGACCTAGCATTGTAGACCTCAATGGGCCTGGCTTCATGTGACCTTTTGGCCACTCCATGGGAAGCCTTGCCTGTGAGAGTCCTCCAGAGCTTTCATTGAAATGAAATTCCTCACCATTTAATGGTTCCTGAAAGAATTGAAACTCACAGTGCATCCAACTTCATTCTTGAAAAATGGCTAGATAAATACCATGAAATTTTTGAAATTCTTATGACCAAGTGGCACTGAAGAACATTTGGATGTCCAGTTGCTGATCATGAGTGTACCAGAGAGTGCCTTGATTGACTGGGTTTCATGAAAATGGTGTAGAAGAAAGAATCCTGTATGTTGGCGCCTGCTGAGTAGTGACCCAGAGCTGTGGTGTGCAGTTGTGTCATAAAATATCTCTGGTGGGGCCATTTGGATCTGCCATTGACTTCCAAATGTCTTGTGGCAGACATGGTGCAGCCAGTAATCCCTATATGTCTGATCTCTTCATATAAAGGCATCTTGTTATATTTAGAGGTTTCAGGGCCGTGTTCAGAATCAGGTTGCAATGGTTGAGGGGGCAAGCTATGTGGGATATAAGCCTCATTGGTGGATTCTCCTGGAGACCCTGACCCACCACACGTGTGAGAAATCCCTCCAGCACTGAGTCCCTGTTGATCTCCTTGTATTTCATGAAGCAAATACTAAACCCCCAGTGCAGCAGCAAGAAACACCATGAAATGTGGAAGATGCGCAAATGGCTTCACATACCACATGGGGAGACACTTAGCCTTCAGTGACAACAGTTTCCCTACAAAGAGAGAATTCTGCACTCCTGCCTCATGTTCATTGGAAAATAAGAAACCATGTCCTCCAGGTCACATAGATGCAGACCCAGCTCTGATGGTCTCACTACAAAGAAGCTAAAGCTCCTGACAACAACATATATTTCAAGTGCCCAAGGTCAGGGAGAGTTTCTCAATAAGTTTTAGGCCGGCAGAGCTCCATGTTTGTGGAGTGTTTACCTGTTTGACCAGGACAGGAGAAAAGACCACTGACTCCAATTAAATTCAAATTAAAGCAAGCTTATTATTTTTCCACTGGCTGAGCTGCCTATCCCTCTCAAAATGGCAGAAACAAGACAGCAACCCCACCTTTCCTACAGCCCAGCTTTATAGTCCAGTAAGTTACACAAAAGGGGGGTTACAGATAACAGAACTCGGAGAAGCATCACGCTATTGCTAGTTTACAATTTTTTTTTTGCTGGCCCCATCATCAGAATTTATGAGGACCATTAGAGACTCACGAGAGTCGTTGTCTGGCCAGAGAAGGCCAATATTTATGAGGTGTCACTAAATTTTCAGAGAGGGCTGCTATCTGGTCAGAGAGCCAGGCATGGGTGAGTTCAAGGCACGGACAGGCATTCCAAGCAGATTCAGAATTTGCAGTAATTTATAGGAAAGCAAAATTATCTTTTCATGACTTTGTGGCAAGATGGCTCCCAATTTTAATAAATGATCAGGTTGGGTTTATCATTCCCCCCCCATTTTTTTTTTGCTTTTTAATATTTTTTAAATTAATTTTTATTGTAGGTTGTTCAAAACATTACATAGTTCTTGATATATCATATTTCACACTTTGATTCAAGTGGGATATGAGCTCCCATTTTTACCCCATATACAGATTGCAAAATCACATCAGTTGCAGAACCATTGATTTACATATTGCCATTATGGTGTCTGTTGTATTCTGCTGCCTTTCCTATCCTCTACTATCCCCCTCCCCCCTCCCCTCCCCTCTTCTCTCTCTACCCCCTCTACTGTAGTTCATTTCTCCCCCTTAAATTTTTCTCCTTTCCCCTCACTTCCTCTTTTATGTAATTTTGTATACCCCTGAGGGTCTCCTTCCATTTACATGCAATTTCCCTTCTCTCTCCCTTTCCCTTTCACCTCTCATCCCTGTTTAATGTTAATCTTCTTCTCATGCTCTTCGTCCCTACTCTGTTCTTAGTTACTCTCCTTATATCAAAGAAGACATTTGGCATTTGTTTTTAAGGGATTGGCTAGCTTCACTTAGCATAATCTGCTCTAATGCCATCCATTTCCCTCCAAATTCTATGATTTTGTCATTTCTTAATGCAGAGTAATACTCCATTGTGTATAAATGCCACATTTTTTTTATCCATTCGTCTATTGAAGGGCATCTAGGTTGGTTCCACAGTCTTGCTATTGTGAATTGTGCTGCTATGAACATGGATGTAGCAGTGTCCCTATTGTGTGCTCTTTTTAGGTCTTTAGGGAATAGACCGAGTAGGGGAATAGCTGGATCAAATGGTGGTTCCATTCCGAGCTTTCCAAGAAATCTCCATACTGCTTTCCAAATTGGCCGCACCAATTTTCAGTCCCACCAGCAATGTACAAGAGTACCCTTTTCCCCACATCCTCGCCAGCACTTGTTGCTGTTTGACTTCCTAATGGCTGCCAATCTTACTGGAGTGAGATTTGCAACAAAATGAAACTGAATCCCTTACTCTCGCCATGCACAAAAGTTAACTCAAAGTGGATCAAGGAACTTGATATCAAATCAGAGACATGGCATTTGATAGAAGAAAAAGTTGGCTATGATCTACATACTGTGGGGTCGGGCTCCAAATTCCTCAATAGGACACCCATAGCACAACAGTTAATAACTAGAATCAACAAAAGGGACTTACTCAAACTAAAAAGTTTTTTCTCAGCAAAAGAAACAATAAGAGAGGTAAATAGGGAGCCTACGTCCTGGGAACAAATCTTTACTCCTCACACTTCAGACAGAGCGCTAATATTCAGAATATACAAAGAACTAAAAAAATTAGACAATGAGATAACGAATAACCCAATCAACAAATGGGCCAAGGACCTGAACAGAAATTTCTCAGAGGAGGACATACAATCAATCAACAAGTATATGAAAAAATGCTCACCATCTCTAGCAGTCAGAGAAATGCAAATCATTGCCCCTTTTTTAATGTGTCCCTTCCAAATTTTTGATAGGGTAGGGAAAGAGAAATGAGGGAATTTTAATCCCTCAGGTAACAGTCTCCAAATTTTTAGAACTCACCCAAAATTGGATTCCTGGTTTTACCTGACTTAATTAATTACTTATATTGATATTCTATTTATTTTTGGCTCCATAGTTGTAAGACGAGAGGCGTCACTCATTTTGGCTTCTTCTGAGCTGAGAGAGAGTGACGTGAGTGGGCACAGTATAAGGGACATGAGTTGCTTTTTAGAAGTCAGTTGAGGAACATGAGTTGCCTTTTAGAAATCAGTTCGTTTTGAAGTCTGGTTGGGGAAGAACAGGTTGTAAATTCATCTGGGGATGGGTTCTTCTGTGTGAGAAACAAGAACCATGAGTACTGAAAAAATGTTGCAGCAGCTGGAACATGTCACTGTATAGAAGTTTCCTCAGCAGGCTTTAATATTCCCAGTTATCAGGACTGTCAACTTAATATTTAACATTTAGTGTTACAGTTATCCCTCTCCATAAGATACAGTTTAATGATTTAATATCATCTGATCTTGCAAAATCATTTTACTAGTATGACCTCTGTGTGTAATAGAGAAACCTTTAATTCTGTTACTCAGGGCTGGATAATCGTACTAGCAAACACCAACCCTACCTGTAGGTTAGGAATATCTGTAGGCCTTAAACTAAAAATTTCTGCCTCTGGCAGCTCCTCTTGATAGTCTCTTTTTATAGTTATCAGGCATTCCTTTCTGGGAATCCTTCTTTGTAGCCTCCAGTCTTACTTATTTTGGGAGGCTAACATAATGTGTATAAAAAATTATTATTATTATTATTAATATTATTATTTAAAATGCCCAGGAATGGCTGTATTTTGGTTTTAACTGTCTTTCCTAAGTGTTTATCATGAAACAGTCAAACTGACTTTTGTTTCTATCTATTGTTAACAGTCAGCTGAGCTTTTATGGGAGTCATTCCTGGGGAAACTTGAGAGCAGCTTCTCAGTTCTGCTAGTGCCATTTGCGCTAGGTGGGTCCAGGTCTTGCTTGACCATGTGGCTACCCTTGGAAGCATCAGGGATGTCTCCCTTCTCTGATGACTCTCCTCTTCTTAGCAAATGCACTGATTGGCTTTCTGTTCTCCAGGGGTCTCATTAATCTCCCTAATTGGGAAGATATGAGGCCCAGAGTTGCAAAGGTCTTTGAGAAGTCCCTTGTTCCCTGGATTCAGACTGACTCAGAGGGCAAGAGCCAAATATTGGTTTTCTTGTCCCTTTTCATGTAACTTTAATATAAATCCTAATCTTAATCATCCAGCAAATAAATTTTAACAGCCTTATATTAAGAGTACTGGGCTTTAATGTCTATAACTTTATAATTATTTATCTTTTTTATTAACTGGGATCTGTATTATTCTGTCTGTCTTGTAGGTGATGACTTATTATCTTAAATTAACCCATGTTGTGTTCTTAAAGCAACACTTCTGTAAAACACTAACAAGGAATCTTTAGATCACTTATAAGGAAATTACAAAATAAAATTTTTTAACAAGAGTAAAAATACTTAGTTCGTGTAATAGCTACCCTGAAGTTTTAAGCTGAGTTATACATTATATCCCCTGTTTGAGATCCTAGAAATCTTGACAGAAAAAAAAAAAAAACAACTTTTGAACATAACTTTAAATGAAATAATATCTGACCTACTGCTTTCGTAGTCATTCTCACATATAGTAAGATGGGACACAGAGCCTTATCTCAGGTAAGGCAGGGCTCTTTATAAAACTTAAGTGTTTTACTTCTAAAGATGATCTTTGTTTTTTTAAATATCATTTTACAAAGATTACATATATTATTTGAGGTCACATGAACATTAGTTAACACCATATGATATCACATTTAAAACATGAATTTAAGAAAGGCTGAAAGTTTTTAACCTATATATAGATTAGACTCTCATTAACATAAAAATACATTTAAATTGTTCCCCAATGTAAAAAGTAACATACAACTTTACATATCTTATTGATAAGAAGTAAATGAATGCCCAATATATTTTTTTACCATACAACTTCAGAACACCAGCTTGAAATAATGCTCTTTTAAAGTTTCTACCTTACAGATTCGTATACCTGAAAGATATGAGCACATTAATAGCATCACAATTACATTGAAGTTTCTACATTAACCAAGTTTAGCTTTTAAATAAATGGCAGTACAGTGCTCTAAAATAACAGTTCTTATTTAATCAGTTGTTTAATTTTTATGGTTGCTTGCTCTAGAAAAAATAAAACTTAATAAACACAATGTTATGGGTAAACTTATGTTTTAAGAAATTTTTGTCTCTTTAACACATGACTGATTATTACAATCTTATACAGACATTAGTACAAACTTATACAGACCTTAGTAAATCAATCAGATATCTAACAAAAGTACTCATGAATGAGTAATCCCATATCAAATTTACTTTACTTATTTATCAATATATTAGACAAATATATTGAACAGTGTAAACCATTTTTTTGTTGAAGGGAAAGTCTTAGAACCAAGGCATATTAGAACATTTGTAGACATTAATATTTTATTAGATTTTTGAACACCTAGAAAAACTTGTAAGCTTAAATTTAAAGACATTTATTTTTATCTCTTTATCCAATTTAAATTCAACTATTTAAATCACTTGAATTAAAGATCTTTGGATCCACTTTTTAAAATTTGTTTTTATGAGCGTTTTTGTTTTAATGAGTGCTCTATATAAATGTTAATTTGTGTATCATATATATGATATACGGACAAATGAATATATAGACATACAACACATACCAAAATTGTGCACACATAATAATAGTAAAGGCCTTGTAGCTTTTCCAGGTGAAATATCCATTGCAATGTTTCAAAAACTACACAGTTAGTCAAAGATAGAACTGGTCAGAAAAACATCATCCTAGGTCTTTAGGATCAAAATCATGAGCTCAAAAAAAAAAATAAAGAATCTAAGGAAAAAATAAGAGTCCTAGAAAAATTGACTGGCCATTAATTAGTAAATACCATACAATTTAATTTTTTTTAGGCCTCAGATCACTCTCCTACTGAGCTTGCAGGCCTCTTTCATTTGCCATTCAACATAAGTCCTGGCTGAGGTCTGGAAGGAGCAGGAAAAAGCTGCTATTCTGAGCAGACACCTCAGGCCTAAGGCATTTCAACCATAATTTTCAGGTTCAGATGTTGAAAATTATAATACAATTTTAAGACAAAATTCACAAAATTTTATGATACAAGTTTAAGACACAGTTTACAAAATTTTACATCTTTATATCTTGTTTTGTCAACAGATACCATACTATGATTTACTATCCTTGTCCAAATTAATGCACTGGTAGACACAGTGACATTTTCCCAGGCTACCCAATTAAAAATTGGTGAAAAAAAAGCCTGAATGATTGGGAAGTTACTTGCCAACTTGGAAGTAGAGTTCTCTAGTTTTCCATCCTAAGTATTTAAGTTCTCTGGCATGAATTATCTGAAATCATAAACTAAACAATTTCCTAAACCCGACTTTTAACTGCAAGATTGTGCAATGCTTCAAAAACCCATTCAGATGCCAGATTGTTACAATAAAACATCATCATTTAGATACACATTCAGCTAAGATCATTCCCAAGAAATGATTTATAATATCAACACATTATTGCACATGTCTTAAAGGGCCAGAAACAAAGACACAAGACAGACTGAAAGGAGCTCCAGACTATGGCTTACAGACAGAAGCCTTTAAACCAGAGCAGATAAGAGAAAAATCTCCTACACCAGTGGCACCATAGATTTTCCCACAAGGGAACCAGATGTTTTCACAGAGGGACAACCTGAAATGTAAAATCAAGGGTCTCCATGGTGACTTTACTGTATTTAGTGTCCCCTTTTTCTTTTTCTCTTTTTTAAGAAAACAGAGATGGCAAAATCCTTACAGTGCAGGGAAGGAAGTAGGTAATTCTCTGAAGCAACAGGGCTTGGGCAGCTGCTGGAAGTCCCTCAGTCCCTCCTTTCACTTACAGGATTAGCTCCTCTTGTTCGGTTCCACCCCAAGCACGCTCCGTCTCCTAACATTTCAGTAGTCAGCTCTCAAAGAGTTCCGGGGTGTGGGGGGTACCAAAAATTGTAACTTAAAGTTTGGTTCCTGATTTTGAAGCCAATTAATACCAATTTAATAATGAGGACAGGGTTTGAGAAAAAGAAAAAGGGAGATTTACTGCTTTGCTAACAAAGGAGAAAAACAGGGGTCTCTGCCCAATGGTTGTGATTCTATCGATCTGAAGGGACAAGGGGTTTTAAGGAGTTTCACGTGTTAACCTGGGAGATACTCAGTTCTTAGGTCCCCAGCAGGCATTGCCCTCTGCAGTGGGTGTGCTCCAGGCAGCCAGCTAGGGGTTTCTCTCATCCTGCTTAACAAAGGGTATTAAAGTTCATCACAGTTCTTTAAAACACAGTCCAAATGGGTGTCAGTTTACTTGCTTTATTACCCATTTTCAGTTAAGTTTTACCACAGAAATCACACAACAAAACACACTAAAACAAACCAAAAAAAAAAAAAAACATATGAAACACAGAACAAAACACACAAAAAAACAGAAAACCAGCGCAGAAACAGAAAAACAGAGGAACTATGCAACGTCTTGCTAAAGCTCTGGGATAGGACCTCCTGCGTGCCCATTGGCACCTCTCTATGCTTTCAGAGGAATTCCCTACAGAACATAACAGAGGACAGAATGATTCTCGTTACTGTACCAGACAGGAGTATATGTGTGTCTCCACAGGACACCACTCTGTCATCAGAAGAGATCTCCCTTAACCGGATATCAGATGTTATATAGGCGCCAGTTACCTATGGAGGCCTCCTCCACCATGTCCTTGCTAATAGTTTTAGGGCGGTGGTTCACTGCAGTGCTCCCTGGACCAAAATCTCACACCAAGGCCTTGGAAATTGCCTCTTCATGCCGAAGCCCTGGAGGGAAGGCCAGCTTCAGAATTTCCAGTAGTCTGGTCTAGTGATCTATTGGGGCAGGGTCATCTCGATGGGAAACTACAAAATATTACACCAGGATGCAAGAAAAGACCACTGACTCCAATTAAAATCAAATTAAGGCAAGCTTACTATTTCAAAGTGGATCCAAAGATCTTTAATTCACGTGATTTAAATGGTTCGATTTAAATTGGATAAACAGATAAATATAAATGTCTTTAAATTTAAACTTACAAATTTTTCTAGGTGTTTAAAAATCTAATAAAATATTAATGTCTACAAAAGGTCTAATATACCTTTGTTCTAGGACTTTTTCTTCAACAACAACAAAAAAAAATGGTTTAAACAGTCTCCTACTCTAAGCCATTTTCTACCATCAATGGACCCTTCAGGGGGAAACCATGGACACAATTCTCCTATGTATGAAAAGAATAATTTTAAGTCCTTTTTCTTAACATGTGTCCCCTATGTCTTGAGGGCCTCCTTGAGGCCTGACAAAAACAAATCATGTGACGAAACTGCTTGTCCCATGGTGGGTCACTCACCATGTGTCATCCCCACTCTCCTCCTGGATCTGTCTTTCGGTGGTGTCTGCTGAGGCAATCGCAAGCTCCGCTTTTTTAAGTCTTCCCTGAGGACAGGTTTCCCCCTCAGTCAAAGGCTCGAGCCCCTATTGATCCTCAGGCAGAGGATCAAAAGGCATCTGTCATGATGGCCTTCATTGGGCAAGCTGCCCTGGATATTAAAAGAAAGTTACAACTCTTAGAGGGATCACAAGATATGACTTTGGGAGATTTAGTCAGAGAAGCCGAGAAAGTATACTATATGAGAGAAACAAAGAGAAAGAAAGGGAGCAAATGGAAGATGAGAGATGCAAAAGACAGACTAAGGCATTGACTAAGGTCCTGGTCACAACAATAAATAGGCCAGAAATTAACAAACAGGAAGACAGGAATGGAAACCTGGGCGCACGCCAGAGGCCACAATGGAGTTTAACTCAGCATTAAAAAATGACAAAATCATAGAATTTGCAGGGAAATGAATGGCATTAGAGCAGATTATGCTAAGTGAAGGAAGCCAATCCCTAAAAATCAAATGCCAAATGTCTTCTTTGATATAAGGAGAGTAACTAAGAACAGAGTAGGGATAAAGAGCATGAGAAGAAGATTAACATTAAACTGGGATGAGAGGTAGGAGGGAAAAGGAGAGAGAAGGGAAATTACATGGAAATGGAAGAAAACCCTCAGGGTTATACAAAATTACGGACAAGAGGAAGTGAGGGGAAAGGGAAAAATACAAGGGGGAAAAATAAATTACAGTATAGGGGGTAGAGAGAGAAGATGGGAGGGGAGGGGAGGGGAGGGGGGATAGTAGAGGATAGGAAAGGCAGCAAAATACAACAGACACTAGTATGGCAATATGTAAATCAATGGATGCGTAACTGATATGATTTGCAAACTATATACTGGATAAAAATGGGAGTTCATAACTCACTTGAATCAAAGTGTGAAATATGATATATCAAGAACTATATAATGTTTTGAACAACAAACAACAAAAGTTAAAAAAACACATGGAGAACTATTTCAACAAAAAATTGACTAGATTTATAACTCCAATTCTACATAATGCAAAAGGCAAGTCCAATTATACACCATGCCTCCTCTGAAATGCTTGTATGTCTATTCATTTTGGGTTATTTTTCTCCATTATATTAGGATTAGGAGTCAGAATATAGAGTCTAGTAGGGTATGGGTTAGTGGGAGTGATTCAGTATTTCGAATGAAAATTAGGAAAATCAATCCAATGTTTATGCAAATATGTGCTAAAATAATCATCCCACTCTCATCAAGAACAATGCCTTGACATTACCTTCGCCCCAAGTTAGACACAATTAGAGGAGAAGAGTTAGAAAATCTATAAATACTTATCTGGAATGGAATATGCTCAGGAGTTCACAACTTTGGGGGTGGTAGAAGAGTTTCCAAAAGTAAGGGACAGGGTAAACACTTCACAAACATGGTGCTCTGCTGACCGGAAGACTTATGAGAAACTGCCTCTGAGTTTGGGCACTGGATATATATGTTGTAGTCAGGAGCTTTAGCTTCCTTTGCAGTGAGACCATCAAAGCTGGGTCTGCATCTATGTAACCTGGAGCACATGTTTTCTTATTCTTTAATGAACATGAGGCAGTAGTGCAGAATTCTCTCTTTGTATGTAAACTGTGGCCAATGGGGGCTAAGTGTCTTCCTGTGTGGACTCTGAAGCCATGTGGTCATCCTCCATTTTTCATGGTCTTTCTAGCTGCTGCAATGGGAGTTTGGTGTTTGCTTCACGAAATACAAGTAGTTCAACTGGGACACAGTGCTGGAGGGAGTTCTGTCATGTGTGGTGGGTCAGGGTCTGCCAGGAGAATGCACCAACCAGTCTTATATCCAACATAGACTTCCCCCTTGTCCCTAGCAACTTGATTCTGAACATTGCCCTGAAACCTCTCCATATAACAAGATGCCTTTACATGCAAGGGTCTGCTGGCTGCACCATGTCAGTCAAAAGCCATTTGGAAGCCAATGGCCAATCCACATGACACCAACACAGATGTTTAATCACACACCTGCCCACCACTGTTCTAGGCCCACTACTCAGCAAATTCCAACTTACTGGCATCTCTGTTCTACACCATTTTCATGAAACCCAGTGATTCAAGGCACTGTCTGGTACACTCATGATCAGCAACAGGACATCCAAAGGTTCTCCAGTGCCACCTGGTCATGGGAATTTCAAAAATTTCATGGTATTTATCTAGCCATTTTTCAAGTATCAAGTTGGATGCACTGGTTTTTCAATTCATTCAGGAACCATTAAATGGTGAGGATGAAAGCTCTGGAGAACTCTAAAAGGCAACGCTTCCCAACGAGTGGCCAAAATGTCACATGAAGCCTGACCCATTGATGTCTACTCAATGTGAGTTCAATATGTGTTTTGACTCTTTACTATGGTTGCCAAGTCTTTCAGAATAAAATCGTCTTATATCCTGGTGGAGATTCCCAGTGCACTGTGGAAAGACACCCTGAGACTAGATCTCAGTTTCCAAGGGCGACTCTCATGTGTGGCCTCCTAAAATCCCACCAAAATTAATGGCAATACTTCCCTGAAGTCAGTTCCAGAACTCAGTCTCTAAGGGGAATCACACCAGAGTTCAGGTCCAGGTGTACCCAGTCATCTCTTCCAACCGGCACACAAATGACCACAATTAAAACCAAAACACTGCCACATGGCCCTCATCATCTTCCATATAGACACTCATCGTAACCTCTGAATGGAATTTTCCATGAGGGGCGAAGCCCAAGACAGTTTCCAAAATAAACTCCCTTGCCCCTCATTTGCCTAAAGTCAGGGTGACCTAGACACCCTTCCTGTGAACCAGGAGTGATCAAATAGGCCTGCCGTTAATACTGTTCTGATTCTCCAATTTAATCCTACTGATTGTCGGGTATAAATCCTTTATGTGAGTTGGAGGCAATAGAACACCCAAGCACACATGGGATCTTTCTTAAGATCTATCACCTTCTGAGAATCAAAGCCCCAACCTCACACAGGGCCAAGAGGCTGATTCAGACACATCTCTTTCCAAAGCAGTTAAGCAAAGATCCACAGGTGATGCCCATTCATTTCCATTTGAAAAATGTTTTCTTCAGGCTTCAGAAAGGGGTGGCCTGAGGCAAATACCTTCCTGACATTCAGGGCAACATAACCATAGGTAAGCAAATGGGCCAAAGCAAGGTTTTTAAACTGAGACTTTACTGGTTACACTGATATCTGAGTTTTCTGAGATGTTCCCATTCCCTTCAGCTATCCATTACATGGCCATGTAACAGATTTTGGAGGTGGTACATATCTTGGCCACAAAACCATGAGCCTATTCTGGAGAGAGGCCAGAAATCAAGATGTGTAGAGGACCTTAGGAAGATAGTAGGTGTTGCCCATCCATAAGGCAAGCCACAGTCCATTTATAAAGTGGGCAGGAGGAATGCTGGGAAGCTTCCAACTAGACAGGAAACCTCCATTGATGCATTCTCTTTTCTAAAGACTACAACCACGAACACAGTGGATACACAGACATAGAAACACTCGCCTTGCCAAACGACTTCCTAGAAACAGTCAACTCCAAACCATACAAACCACCATTCCTACCTATTTTCAGAACATGAGACAAAACCACAAACTCACATCCACATCCACAAAAGCACCTCCTTCCCCCAAGTAGGTCTGTGACTATCTGGAGTGTCCTCTGACTGGTGGGCCATACTATGTTGCCCCAAAATGGCCTGGCCTGTCACAGATCTGTTCTTCTTGGCCCACTCTACGAAGTTGTCAGCAGGCAGCATTGAGCCAATACCTGCTATCTAGGGAAAGGCCCCTTTTCTGAGCTCTACTGGCATTTGGCCATCCTCATATCATTAGGTACCAAGAAAGACTGACTCTGTCCTTGGTAAATCCAAACAAGTTCGACCACTGGGACTGGGACTGGGACTGGCTCTGGGTGCCTGGCTTCTTGGATCCCAATTTCAGAGAGTTACATCACCAACGAAGTTAGGTAGGTCACCTCCTTCAGGAACTGAATGAGATCACTGCCTTGGCAACCACTTTGTCCTAACAGTTGCTTTCATGGGTCTCATGAGATGGAGGCTGCCCCTACTTCCTGTGACACTTTGACAAGTTTGAATGGTATATCAACAATGGCCACCCGGGAACACCTCTCCACGCAGGTCTGGTTTGGTCCATCTTCTCTACATTAAGAAAAGAGAGGCTGATTCATACACATCCCTTCGTTATCACAAGGTGTTTGCCATGGAAGATGGCTTTTGCTCTCTCAGGTCCTTCATAGCTGCCTACATCTTCTCCAGGGATCATTTCTGCATAGAAATTTGAGGTTCTCAGCAGGTGTAAGATCCCCTACATTCCTGTATTGTAAGATGAACTCTGTCCCTGCTCTTTTGTAATGTTAGATTGAGGCAAGAGTGTATGGTTAGGGATAATAACAGGATCGATTTGGTTTAGGAATCATTCTGTGGGATGAATAATGGTATTGGGAACCTGCAATATTTATAGGAATACAGAGGTGAAATATAAGTATGTAAACAGAAATCTAGGTGAGATTTGAAGCTCAGAAGTGCATTGGGCAATTGATTGCGATACATAGCTTTAAATTACGTTCTGCACACATGTCTCAGATAAGTCGATATACAATGCCATAGGACTTGTACCTTGGATAATTGAATGTAGAGGAGAACATCCACTCAAACAGGGATAATCAATAGGATCAGGAAGATAGTCAGTAGATTTTGGAACAAGGGTGAATTTAGTATTTGTACCAAAAGTTCTTTAGCAATTGGGTTTTGGTTAGAGAGTGAATATCAATGTCAGCACATGTGAAGGGTCAGTCACAATGATGAACTGGGGAAAATATGTAGGAAAGCCGATATCAATAGAGACATTAGGAAAACAGGCAAAGTACAGGGTGAGTGATAGTATTAGACATTTTCAACAGTTTTGAGGTTGAATATATTAGGAAGAAACAAATATGTAGTCACCGATAGGATTGACATTTGAGAGCGTTATGCAAGCTGGACATGGATGTTTTTAGTAATCCATGTTCAGTGTCCATTTAGGCTTTGGTACAATCACACGTGTGAATTTTGCATTTTGCGTCCAGAATATTACTGTGATAACATGCATATTTAGATTAGGTGACATGAGTATTTCTTCCTCTATTACTGGGAGCAATATTTTGAAAACGTATAAATTAGTATTGGGGGTACAAAGAGGTGTACCCTGTGTCTATGAATATAGATAATGCATGAATAGACCATACTGTGAATAAATAATATAACTGGTTCCACTTTAAATCATGGATTGAATTGATATCAGAAAATATATAAGAAATCTTATATTGATATACAATCATTCATTCCAAACAGTTATACATCTAATTGTGAAATGATAGTTATGGTTTATCATGAAGGGTGTGTGAGTTTTGCTTAAACAATTATAAAGAAAATCGGAAATAATATGTTTGGAAAGAAGTCTCACGAATAGACCAGTTAAGAAACCTGGAGTAATGCATGTGTTCTGAAGCAGGAAGTGATTGAATGTGAAACAAATGCCTATAAATTTGCCAACTTGTGCAAGAAATATATACCCTCTGATGTGCATAAACTGAAGAAATAGTAATGTACCAGTGTTGAATAAAAATGAACATCAAAATACAAATCATGTCCCATAAGAGTCTACTTGCATTGCTGTTAAACTGGGGCAGTTACTGTAGAAATATTAGGATAATGCCGCAGTCTTGCTGGGCACAATCAGGAGCCACTTGTCAAAAGAAACTAACTTTATTTTTAAAACCACACACGCCAAACAAAACAGCCTCTCAGGAAAAACCCTCAGAGCCCCAACTGCCACCACTGGCTTCCCAAAAGCCTCTTCCTCCCACACAAGCCTCTCTCCACCTCCCACAATCCTCCTGCTCTTGAGGCCGATTGGCTAGGTCATGTGGGCAAAGCCAAATAAGTCCCCTAATGAGCAACTCCGTGGTCTGAAAGGGCAGGGAAACAGCCCAATGAGCATCACCGCAGAGGAGCCAATCAGCTAGATGTTGCTGTGAGCCAATCATCAGCCAGCAGCTGGAAGTTTGCTGGCTTCTGGAATTTTGCTGGGGCCCCTTCGGATGTGGCTCTCAACATCTCCCCCTCTCTGTTTAAACAACACACATGTGGCTTAGGGACAGTGCCTGCCTTAGGTTGTCCAATAGTACATATGGTCCTTACCCGTTAAGTTGGTACCATTGCAATTGGATCTTACCCATCACTGACTACCGGTCCAGTTTACAGCAACACCTGTGGAGAGGTCTTTGTACCACCGGGGGGTGGTGAGGTTCTTTGCCTCACCTCTAATGGCCCCCAAACATTAGCTGGACGATAATGACACACAGAAGAGAGGAAGATACACCAAGCCAATTGACAGCTCCTTTTGGAAAAATTGTACCACCGATGACATCATCAGCAAATATACCCGAACACTACCACAAGTCGCTGCACAAACAGGTAGTTTACAATGCATACAGGAGAGTTCTCAATGTGTCTAGGCAAGTTCTGCAAGCATTTCAGTGATGGCTTTTGCAGAAGCTGTAGATTGGTTTTATCTTTGATTTCACCAGCACTGGGATGAAGATAGGAATTCTGGCAATAATGGCTAAAGAAAAATTATGTAACATTCCAGAAGGCACTGAAAGAAAACAATTTTCTTAACTATTTACATTGTCTTGAAGATAATTATTAAATATAATGAAAAGGAAAGGTGAAAGAAAGGAAACAGATCTGTTAACCTCCTTTTTTTCAAATTTTAAAACAAACCTCAACAGCTCTTTACCCAATTTAAATTAAACCATTTAAATAATGTGAATAAAAAAATATTTGGATCCATTTTTTTTATGAGCGCTCATCATATATCATATATGGACATACGAACATTCAAACATATAACACAAAACACAAGTGTGCACACATAATATAATACATACAACACATAACCTAATAGTAAAGGCCTTATAACTTTTTACACGTGAAATCTCCATTGCAATGTTCAAAAACTCTTTTGTCAAAAAATAGAACTGATCAGCAAAACATTAAACTAGGTCTGTATGAGTTCAAAAAACAAAATAGAATGTGGGAAAGGGCAATAATAAAATAGATAATGAAAAAAGCATCCTGGTTCTATCTCAGATGTAAGGATAGTCAAACTGGAATTTTGGATATCAGCTGATAAGGCCTTGAGTCAAATCATCTTCTTTTTGGATGTGCCCTGATATGTCTTATAAAGAATAGATCTTTTCTGTCCCAGATTAGACTTTTTATATTGGAAAGTAAAGAGAAAACAGTAGAGAAAGGAGAAATCTTACCAGCAACTTTAAGGGATACTATAGCATTAACTATATACTGACTATCGGAAAATAAATTAAATACAGAATATTTAAATATCTCAAAAGCTTGTAATACTGCATTAAGCTCTACCTTTTGAGCTGATTGTTTGGGTACTAAAAATTTATAAGTTTTATCAGGTATAACTATTGCTGCTGTACCATTATTTGATACATCAGTGAATATATTTGAAGCATTCATGATAAGTGTTTTTCTTCTCAATTTTGGAAAAATTACAGGATGCGATGACCAAAAAGAAAATAAAGGGTTAGATGGTAAGTGGTTATCAAATGAAACATTAGATTGGACCATGATTATTGCCCAAGTATTTAACTCATTAGCTAACTCATCAATTTGATTCAGAGTATATGGAGTAAAAATTTTATTGGAAGAAATTCCAAACACTCCCTTTGCTGCTTTAATTCCTTTGAGTATTAATTATCCTAAAGCCTCAGGATACCTAGTAAGAATAGTGTAAGGAGAATAAGATAAATGTATCCATAATAATGGACCTTCTTGCCAAAATACTCCTGTAGGAATATTTTTTGTTGGTAGTACAATAAATAATAAAGGCAAACTTATATCAATTCTATCCAAATGCATATTTTCCATATATGTTTCATTGATTTTTATTGCCTTTCTTGCTTCAGGTGTTAACATGCAGGGTGAATTTTTATCTGATAGACCTTTTAGGATATCAAATAAAGGTCCCAACTCTCCTGTTGGTATACCTAGATAAGGCCTTATCCAATTAATGTCTCCTAATAACTTTTGAAAGTCGTTATGTGATTTGAGTTGATCTACTCGTATTTGAATTTTTGGTGGACTGACCATGGTTGAGGATAACAGAACTCCTAAATAATTAATTGGAAAATTTAATTGTACTTTATCTATTGCTATCTCTACATTATAATTTTTAATAAGTTTGTAAGTGTGGCATAACTTTCTAGCAATGTGTTTTTAGCTTTGTGTGCTAATAATACATCATCCATATAGTGAAATATTTGTGTTCAGAATTTTGATTTCTAAGTGGCTGGATTACTTTGTTAACATAGATATGACACATAGTTGGGCTGTTAGCCATCCCTTTAGGGAGTACTTTTCATTCATATCTCTGATCAGGACCTTCATGATTCAGTGCAGGGATAGTAAAAGCAAAACCTGGACTATCCTTAGGATGAATTATAATTGAAAAAAAAAACAATATTTAATATCTATAACTAAAACATACCAGGTTATTGGCAAAGCAGACAATTGAGGAATCCCTGATTGAGCAGGTCCCATAATAACCATCTCATTATTAATGGCTCTAAAATCTTGCAATAGTCTCCATTTACCAGATTTCTTTTTGATGACATAAATGGGAGTATTTTGGGGATATACAGTCGGTTGTATATGTCCTTCTGCTAATTGTTGTTTTACCAGGTCATGGACTGCTTGTATCTTTTCTTCAGTCAGGGGCCACTGAGGAACCCATACTGTCTTTCTGATTTTCAGGTAATTTTTATTGTCTCAGTGGCCCTTTCTGAAAATCCAACCCATGTCTCTCTGTTCCTTGATCTATTTGTATTGGTGCTGCTATGACTTATTCTTGTTTTTCTAATCTTTTTTCTTTCCTAAAACCTTGTCTAGTCATAATAGTGGCTGCATTTTGGTTGATGTTATTTGTTAATGTCAAACCTAATTGATCTAGGACATCTCGTCCCCATAAATTTATGGGAAGATGATCCAATTCATATGGCTGTATAGTTCCTTCACATCCTTTAGGATCATTCCTATCTAATACCATTTTACTTCTATGGGGATTAGTCGCCACTTATAGGCCTCGAAGCGTTTGAGTGGCTTGTTGTAATGGCCAATGTTTTTGCCATTCTTTACGAGAGATGATGCTAATGTCTGCACCTGTATCCAGTAGCCCATTCAATTCATGCCCTTGAATATTTAGTTTTAGCATGGGGCGAGAATCTAAATTTAAAGAAAGCATAGCCAAATCTACACCTGTGGAGCCTAATCCCTTGGAACATCTTTCTACAGTACGACTGGAAAATTTATCATATAGGCTGGGTATTATTAGTAACTGTGCTATTCTATCTCCTTGTGAAATTACTGATATGTCCTTTGGAGAACTGGCTATAATTTTTATTTCACCTTCATAATCGGGATCAATCACCCCAGGACTTATCATAAGTTCTTTTAGAGTAGAAGAGCTGCATCCCAATAATAAGCCCATGGTTCCTTTGGGAAGAGGTCCTTTTACCCCTGTGGGAATGATTTGAACTCCCATCTCTGGAGTTAGTACTGATCTGGCAGAGGCACAGATGTCCAACACTGTGCTCCCTCTGGTTTGTCTGATGAGGGATCTGATGGACAATGTGTCCTGGGCACTACCCTGTTGGGGTTGCTGGGTTCCTCCAGTGCTCTGTATATTTGTGGTTTGGGGCCCCGGAGCATTGGAACCCCCTGTCCATTTATTTGGCAATTGAGCCCAATGCCTTTCTCCATGATATCGTGGATAAACACCTGGTCCTTGTTCATTTTTTGATAATTGAGTACCCTCTATGGTGGTTTGAGAACAGCACTCATTAACCCAATGTCTCCCTCTATGGTATTGTGGCCAAATACCTGGTATTCTACTCCTTTGATAACTAATATTGTTAAACCCTCCTTCTATGGGCCAATTCCTTTTAAAATGTCCTGTTTCTTCACATTGGTAGCATGTTCTTGGTCTGGCATCTAAAGCCTGTTTTACTGTAGCTGCCACAATTTGCCCTTGTTCATTAATGTATCTGGCAACTAAAGCCTGTTTTACTGCAGCTGCCATGACTTGCTCTTGTTCATTAATGTCTCTACATAATTAAATCAATGTGTTTAAATCTTCATTTTTCCATGGTCTAATGATATCTCTGCAACAACGATTCGCTTGCTCATAAGCCAGTTGTTTTAGTAATGGCATTGCTTGTTCTGTATTCCCAAAAACTCTGGTAGCTCTTTGAATAAGCCTATCTACAAATTCAGCATAAGGTTCATTAGCTCCTTGTATTACCTTAGATAACTGACCTTGTAAACCTCCATGTTCTTGTAAAGTCTTCCATGCCTTAATTGCATCTACACCAATTTCTGCACATACACCATGATCATATGCAATTTGCTGTGGCTGATCTTCATAAGGTCCCTTTCCTAACAACATATCTAGATTTCTCTGAGGATAACCAGCTCCTGCATTTCGCCTAGCTGTCTCCTTTCAACATTCCTCATTGGCAACCTTCCATAACATGCATTGTCCTCCATTTAGCACAACATTACACATATTAGCCCAATCCACTGGCTTCATGTTCAAGTTGTTAATGGATTCGACCATGATTACATTGAAGGGTGCTTGAGGACGATAGGTTGTTACAGCCTCTTTTAGCTGCTTCACTGTTTTGAAATTTAAAGCATGGTAAACACGCTGCCCTCCTCCCTCAAATACAGGGCATGTTAATATTTGAGATCTTGTCTCAGGATCCTAACTATCAACTGCGGGAGTTGGGGGCCTCCCAGCATAAGAAAGTGGCCTTGTTAGTTGGACACTTATGTCATCTGGTGATAGAAAGGTGTTAGTAGCAGTCTCCTGTTGTAAATTTCCCCTGATGTTTTTTACTGTTTTACACTTTCTTTCTCTGTCTAACTAGCTTTAGAGGCCTTCTCTTTTACTTGAATTTTTTCCTCTGTCTGACTAGTTCGAGAGACGTTCTCTTTTACTTGAATAGTTTCCTCTATCTGACTAGCTCGAGAGACCTTCTCTTTTACTTGAATTTTTTCTTCTGTCTGACTAACTTGAGATACCTTCTGTTTTACTTGAATCAATATGTCTTCTTCTTCCTCTACCATTGACTGAACTGAAGGCTTTGAACTAAGCAAACAAGATATGAATGTCCACAATGGCAATGTGCCAACTGGCAGAATCCCTGGGCTTTTCTTTTCTATTCTTTTTAAATCTGCACCATGATGGTTCCATTGTGATATATTTAACAACTCCTCCTTAAAAAGCCATGGTCTACATTTTTGTATTGTATCAACAATTGCCATGACTGCTCTTGATTTTACTGGGATGCCTCCTTCCTCTAACAATTTACTTAACACTTTTTTGGTTTGTTTTTTACTAATTTTTGATCCCATATTTCTACTATAATACAAACCAACAAGATAACACCAAACAAAAAAAGAGATAGAACGAAATAAAAATGGAACAACAAAAAATTATTATAGCCTTTCTCCCTATCTGTTCCTCAGACACAAATAGTTTTTCCTCAGATGTGAGCAGTTTTTCTTCCATCTCACTCATCTCCAGGGACAGGCAACTTAAAACAAAATAGGAATCATAAAATGGCTACCCATCCTCTCGCCCTGCCCTCAAGAGCGAGCAGTTTACCTTATCAGTTACCCTCAGTCGCTCCCCATATGAGCCACCAAATGCCGCTGTCTGGCTGGGCACAATCAGAATCCACTTGTCAAAAGAAACTAACTTTATTTTTAGAACCACACACGCCAAGCAAAACAGCCTCTCAGGAAAAATCCTCAGAACCCCAACTCCCAACACCAGCTTCCCAAAAGCCTCTCCCTCCCACAAAAGCCTCTATCCACTTCTCACAATCCTCCTGCTCTTGAGGCAGATTGGCTGGGTCACGTGGGCAGAGCCAAAAAAGTCCCCCAATGAGCAGCTCCATGGTCTGAATGGGCAGGGAAACAGCCCAATAAGCATCACCGCAGAGGAGCCAATCAGCTAGATGTTGCTGGGGCTGCTGTGAGCCAATCATAAGCTGGAAGTCTGAAAGGCGGGGAAACATCTCAATGAGCATCTCCAATGAGCATCACCACAGAGGAGACAATGAGCTAGAAGTTGCTAAGGCCGCTGTGAGCCAATCATCAGCCTGCAGCTGAAAGTTTGCTGGCACCTGGAAGTTTGCTGTGGCCCCTTCGGCTGTGACTATCAACAGGATACGTATGCACCATTCACTGAAGTTAGTTTTCAGTAATAGAAAACAAATATGAATTTCAGGTGGATGAATATTTCTGAAAATAATCTTGTGAAAAGTTGATTATAAATCCACATACTTGAACATGAATGAATTTAGGGAGTGTAAATAAGACACATATATTTCATATTTTGAAAAATCTGGAGAGTGTGTATGTGTGTATACACACACACACACACACACACACACAAATTTTAAAATGTAGCAACATATATGCCAATCCAAATTCACCATGAAATATACATCATTCACAGATCTAAAAATATTCAATTTACTTAACAGGGATTTATGTATAATGTTGTTCTCCTAGGAAGCTCACCCATAGGTTCAATTTTCAGTTCCAACAGCATCTAGGTGGAGTGATCTCTTCTCAAAATTTGTATCTGCCAAATCAGCTACCGCACAAAAATATACACGTGATAAAAGGTAGGATTCTTTATGTGCATATAAAATAGATGTGCTGAATAGTCTACAGTGAAAGGGAGACAGGAATTCACATATTTGTTAACTTTAAAAACACATGGAGGACTATTTCAATTAAAAATTGACTAGAATTATAACACCTACTTGCAAAAGGCAAGTCCAAATATATACCATGCCTTCTCTGAACAGCTTCTATTTCTTTTCTGTTAGGATTCTTTTTCTCCATCATATTAGGATTAGTAGTCAGATTCTAGTACAGTATGGGTTAGTGTCAGGGATTCAGTATTTCAAATGGAAAATAGGAAAATGAATCCAATGTGTATGCAAACATATGCTAAACAAAAATCTTTCCACTCTCATCCAGAAAAATGCCTTGACATTACCTTCGCCCCAAGTAAGACACAATTAGAGGAGAAGAATTAGAAAATCTGTTAATACATATCTGGAATGGAAAATGCTCAGGAGTTCACAACCTTGAAGGTGGTAGAGGAGTTTCCAAAAGTAAGGGAAAGGGTAAACACTCCAGAAACATGGAGCTCTGCTTGCCTAAAGACTTCTTGAGAAACTGCCTCTGAGGTTGGGCACTTGAAATATACGTTGTTGTCAGAAGCTTTAGCTTTCTTTGTAGTGAGACCATCAAAGCTGGGTCTTCATCTATGTGACCTGGAGGATGTTGTTTCTTATTTTCCTAATGAACCTGTGGCAGCAGTTCTGAATTCTCTCTTTGTAGGTAAACTGTGGCAACTTGGGGCTAAGTGTCTCCCTGTTTGGACTGTGAACCCAGTTGGTAATCCTCCAGTTTTCGTGGTGTTTCTTGCTGCTGCACTTGGAGTTTGGTATTTGCTTCTTGAAATACAAGGATTTCAACTGGGGCACAGTGCTGGAGGGATTTCTGTCACATGTGGTGTGTCAGGGTCTGCATATAAATGCACCAACCAGGCTTCTATCGCACATGCTTGCCCCCTTGACCATAGCAACTTGATTCTGAACATTGCCCTGAAAAATCTCCATATAACAAGATGCCTTTACATATAAGGGTCTGCTGGCTGCAGCATGTCAGTCACAAGCCATTTGGAAGCCAATGGCAGATCCACATGGCCCCAACACAGATGTTTTATCACACACCTGCACATCACTGCTCTAGGCCCCAACTCAGCAGTCTCCAAATTACTGGCATCTCTGTTCTACACCATTCTCATGAAACCAAGTCAATCAAGGCACTGTCTTGTACACTCATGATCAACAGCATAAGATCCAAAGTTACTCCAGTGCCATCTGGTCATGGGTATTTAAAAAATGTCATGGTACTTATCTAGCCATTTTTAAAGGATGAAGTTGGAGGCACTGTGGGTTTAAATTTATTCAGGAACCATTAAATGTTGAGGAAGTTTATTTCAATGAAAGTTCTGGAGAACTCTCAGAGGAAAGTCTTCCCAAAGAGTGACCAAAAAGTCACATGAAGCCAGGCCCATTGAGGTCTACAATATGAGGTCCATGTGAGTTTTGACTCTCAACTATTGCTGCCAAGTCTTTCAGAATGAAATCATGTGATATCCTGGCTGAGATTCCCAGTGTTCTGTGGAAAGCTACCCTAGTCCAAGATCTCAGTTTCCAAGAGCGACTCTCATGCATGGCCTCCTAAAACCCCAACACAATTCATGGCAATACTTCTCTGACGTCAGTTCTAGACCTCAGTCTCTAAGGGTATCACACCAGAGTTCAAGCCCAGGTGGACCCAGTCATCACTTCCAACCACCACACAAATAAACACAATTAAAACCAAAACACTCCCACAAGGCCCTCATCCTCTTCCATATAGACACTAATCATAACCTCTTGCTGGAGTTTTCCATGAGGGGCGCAGCCCAAGACAGTGTACAAAAGAGCTCCCTTGCCACTTATTTTCCTAAAGTCAGCGTGGTTTTTTACCATTTTTGTTTTGGATACACACATGGAATCTTTCTTTAGATCCATGAGGTGCTGAGAATCTAAGCCACAGCATCACACAGGGCCAAGAGGCTGAATCAGACACATCCTTATCCTAAGCAATTAAACAAAGAGCGACAGGTGATGCGCATGCATTTCCATTTGAAAACAGTTTTCATCAGTCTTCCCAAATGGGTGGACTGAGGCAAAGACCTCCTGACATTCAGGTCAACAGATCAATAGGTAAGCAAAAGGCCAAAAGAAGGGTTTTTCCACTGAGACATTACTGGTCACACTGATATCTGTGTTTTCTGAGATGCTCCCATTTCCTTCAGCTATCCAGTACATGGCCATGTCACAGAGCTTGGAGGGGTATATATCTTGGACACAAATCCATAAGACATTTTTGGAGAGTGGCCAGAATTTAGGAAGAAAACCTGAACTTAGGAATTTAGTAGGTGTTGCACATCTATAAGACAAGCCACAGTCCATTAATAAATCGGGCAGGATGAATGCTGGGAAGCTTCCTAATAGACAGGACACATCCTTGATGCATTCTCTTTTCTAATGTCTTCAACCATGGACACAGTGGAATACATAGATAAAGAAACACTCACCTTGTCAAACGACCTACTATAAAGAGTCCACACCAAACCAAAAAAAACCCGCCTTTTCCACCTATTCTCAGAAAATGAGACAGAACCAAAAACTCACACCCACACCCACAAAGGCACCTCCTTTCCCCAAGTAGGTCTGTGACTATACAGTGTGTCCTCTGAATGGTGGGCCATACTATGTTACCCCAAAATGGCCTGTCTTGTCTCAGATCTGTTTTCTTTGGCCAACTCTGTGAAGTTGTGAGGATCCATTGGTGAGCCACTTTCTGCTTTCTCAGGAAGGGCCCCTCTTCAGAGCTTTTCTGGCATTTGGCCATCCTCACATCAGTAGGTACCAAGAAAGACTGACTCTGTCCTTGGTAAATCCAAACAAGTGAGACCACTGGGACTGGTACTGGGACTGGCTCTGTGTGCCTGGTTTCCTGGATCCCAAGTTCAGAGATTCCATCACCAAGAAAGTGAGGTAGGTCACTTCCTTCAGGAACTGAATGAGGTCACAGCCTTGGCAACCACTTTGTCCTAACAGATGCTTCCAAGGGTCCCATGAGATGGAGGCTGCACCTACTTCCTCTGACATTTTCATAAGTTAGAATGGTATATCAAGCATAGGTACTGGGGAACAGCTCTCCACAGAGGCTTGGTTTGGTCCATCTTCTCTACATTAAGAAGAGAGATTCTGATTAAGACACAACCCTTTATCCTGACCATGTTTTTTTGCCATGGAAGATGACTTTTGCCCTCTCAGGTCGTTCATAGCATCCTACACATTCTCCAGGGATTATTTCTACATGGACCTTTGAGGTTCTCAGCAGGTGGAAGATCCATACATTCCTGTATTGTAATACCAACTCTGTCTCTGCTCTTCTGTAGTTAGATTGAGGAACAGTGTATGGTTAGGATTAATAACATGTTCAATATGGGTTAGGAATCATTCTGCTTGATGAACAATGTTATTGGAAACCTGCGATATTTACATGAAAATATAGGTGAAATATAAGTATTGAAATATAAATCTAGGTAAGATTTGAATCCTAGAAGGGAATTTGGCCTTTGAGTGGGATACTTAGCTTTGAATTATGTTCTGCACATATGTCTCAGATAAATTGATATGCAATGGCATAGATCCTTGTACCTTCGATGATTGAATGTAGAAGAGAGCATCCAGTTAAAAAAGGGATTTTTGCTAGGATTAGGAATATAGTCGGTAGGATTACGAAGAAGATTGAGTATAGAATATGGACCAAAAGTTCTTTAGCAATAGGGTTTCTGGTAGAGATTGAATATAAATGTCAGCACATGTGAAGAGTCAGTCACAATGATGAACTGGGGAAAAAAGTAGGAAAGCAGATGTGAATAGAGAGTAGGAAATCAGGCAAATTATAAAATGAGTGAGAGGTTTAGACAGTTTCAACAGGGTGAGATTGAAAATGTAGTCTTAGGAAGAAACACATATGTAATCACCAATAGGATTGACATTTGAGAGCATTAGGCAACCTGGACATGGATGTTTTTAGTAATCCATGTTCACTTTCCATTTAGGCTTTGGGACAGTCATAAGTGTGACCTTTGCATTTTGTGTCCAGAATATTACTGTGATAAAATGTATATGTAGATCAGTTGACATGCATATTTTTTCCACCATTTCTGGGAGCAATATTTTGAAGATATAGAAATTATTGTTGGGAGTACACAGAGGTGTACCATGTGTCTATCAATATATAGACAATGCATGAATAGACCATACTGTGAATAAATGATATAACTGGATTCACTTTGAATAATGGATTGAATTGATATCTGAAAGTATACAAGAAATCTTATATTGATGTACAATCATTCATTTAAACCAGTTTTACATCTAATGGTAATATTAGTGTTATGTTTTATCATGACGGGTGTGTCAGTTTTGCTTCAAAAGTGATAATGGAAATCGAAAACAATGTGTTTGGAAAGAAGTGTCACAAAAAGAGAAGTCAAGAAACATGGAGGAATACATGTGTTCTGAAGCAAAAGTGATTGAAAGCAAAACAAATGTGTATATATTTGCTAAATTGTGGATGAAATATACATCCTATGATGTGCATTAACTGGAGAAATAGTAATGTACCAGTGTTGAACAAAAATGAACGTCAAAATACACATTATATCACATAGGAATCTTCTTGCATTGATGTTAAACTGGGTCAGTTACTGTATAAATATTAGAATTTTATTTTGGTGTTATAATACAATTTATTTTAGCACTAGCATGCCACAGAATGTAGAAGAAAGAGCAATGGATTTTTAGTTATAACACTAATAATCTAGCATTTAATGATTATTTTGGGGAGTCTAGAATTTACATAAGGCTATGCAACATAATTTTTTGTATTTAACATTCATAAAATCTTGGAATTTTGGTAATATTTATCCTTTTTTTATTTTTTCAGTTGTTGATAGACCTTCATTTTATTTATTCGTATGTGGTGCTGAGAATATAACCCACTGCCTCACACATGCTAGACAAGCATGTTAACACTGAGTCACAAACCCAGCCCCTCCACTTTTATCTTTTCATCAAACACTCCTCTCCCTCTTCTTTACTCACTTTCTTCCTCATTTTCCCCCTTCTCTCTCTTCCTTTTTCATTTTCCCTCCATAAGTATTTTTCTCTCATAGCATTACAAACAGTACTATGCTATGAAATTTACATTTAAAACTGTTTTTTATAGTCATTCTTTTCTTGAGAAAATTTAAAAATTATAACCACCTGATAAATATATTACAATACATTTATTATGCATATGTATCTATATTCATGCATATGTGTTACATATATATATATATATATATATATATATATATATATATATATATATATATATATATATATATAAAAGTACTTTGATTAGCCTGTTAGAAATAATATAGACCAAGTCTTTCTTAATTCTCAAGTCTTCCAGAATTAACATCTTACAGTGAAAATCAAATAAACATATTTAAGTAAACAGGTATCATTCTTATTTATCAATACTGATAATTTAAGGTTTTTATATCACATTTAGCTGTAATATGGCATATTAACTCTTTTGAATTAGAGAATTTTTTTTGAACAACCTATTATTTAAGGACCATATGCACTGACATTTTAAATGGCTTTTTTGTGATTTCACTTTCTATCAATTGCATATTAATTGCCAAATACTTATTTTAGTAATTTTCATATTCATAATTGATATAAAGTCAATTGATTAATTCTTTTTGTAAGGAGTTACTAATTACAGTAGGGACAGTATTAATAATTCTAAATCTTTATAAAAATGGTACAAAAATATTTTCATGCAAAATTATGTATAATTGCATGCTCTAAATGTTTGATTGTTGATACATATAATAAAGAGCTTTTGATGAGTCTCTTCCCCAGTAAAACAGAAAATGCAAAGATATAGTTGGGTATGTATGTCCAAACAAACATATGGAAAAATACACATTATCATCTAGAAACTATTAAATAAAAGATGAAAAGAACAATCCAACACATTGTACCAACTTGTCAGATGAGGTAGTATTCTGGAAGAATAGCCTAAGTCTAGACCTGGTCCATGACAAAATATTCACAAAAAAATAAAATATGAAAAATATAGGAAATGCTATGAGTTTTTCTTGAAGGTAAGTGGATTATCCTTTAATCTCAATTATGTGCATTTTTAAAAGCCAGTTTTCTGGTAAAATAAATTTGTGATAGTTACAAGTACACAAAACAAAGTTTCTGCTTAGCAAAATGAATGCATCTCAACTCTTTTTTAGCTGATTTCTTCCCACTCAACTTTAAACCTTTATTTATTTATTTTTTATTGGTTGTTCAAAACATTACAAAGCTCATCCTATATCATCTTTCATACATTTGACTCAATTGGGTTATGAACTCCCAATTTTCCCCAAATACGAGTTGCAGAATCACATCGGTTACACATTCACATTTTTACATAATGTCATATTAGTGACTGTTGTATTCTGCTACATTTCCTATCCCCTACTATCCCCTACTATACCCCCTCCCATCCCCTCCCATCTTCTTTCTCTACCTCATCTGCTGTTGTTCACTTCTCTCCCTTGCCCCACCTTTCCCCAATTTTCCCTACCCCATTGTTTGAAGATGCTATCCTACTTCCATTGCATGCTTTTAGCCCCTTTTTCAAATATAAGAAAGTTGTAATTTTGAGGATTGGTTTCTGTGTCCTCTATTCTGTACCATTGTTCCACCTGCCTATTTTGTTACCAGTACCACGCTGTTTTTGTTACTATTGCTTTTAGTACAGTTTGAACTCTGGTTTCACTATACCTCCAGATTCATATTTTCTGTTTAGAGTTGCTTTTGCTATTGTGGGTCTTTTGTTTTTCCATCTTCTAAGATCTTCTTCTCTCTCTCTCTTTAGGGTTCTGTAGTTTTCAGTATATAAAACTTTCACGTCTTTTGTTAGGTTGATTCCCAAGTATCTTATTTTATTTGAGGATATTGTGAATGGAGTGGTTTTCCTCATTTCCATTTCAGAAGTTGTGTTGCTGACATACAGGAATGCCTTTCATTTATGCGTGTTAATTTTATATTCTGCCACTTTGCTGAATTCATTTATTAACTCTAGCCGTTTCATTGTAGACCCTTTGGGGTCTGTTAAATATATTTTCATGACATCTGCAAATAGCGATAATTTAAATACTTCTTTTCCTATTTTTATGCCTTTAATTTTTTTTGTCTGTCTAATTGTTCTGGCTAGTATTTCAAGAACTAAATTGAATAGAAGTGGTGATAGAGGGCATCCCTGTTTTGTTCCAGATTTTAGAGGGAATGCCTTCAGTTTTTCCACATTCAGGATGATGCTAGCCTGAGGTTTAGCATATATAGCTTTTACAATGTTGAGGTAAGTTCCTGTTATCCCTAGTTTTTCTAGTGTTTTGAACATAAAGTGATGCTGAACTTTGTCAAATGTTTTTTCTGCATCTATTGAGATGATCATATGGTTCTTGTCTTTATGTCTATTGATGTGGTGAATGGCATTTATTGATTTCCGTATATTGAACAAGCCTTGCATCCCACGGATGAATCTTACTTGATCATGGTGCACAATTTTTTTGATATGCTTTTGTATTCGATTCACCAGGATTTTATTGACAAGTTTTGCATCGAAGTTCATTAGAGATATTGGTCTGTAGTTTTCTTTCTTTGAAGTGTCTTTGTCTGGTTTCGGGATCAGGGTGATTTATCCTCATAGAATAAATTTGGAAAAGCTCCTTCTTTTTGTTTTTCTTGAAATAGCTTGAAAAATATTGGTATTAATTCTTCTTTAAAGGTTTTGTAGAACTCCGCTGTATACCCATCCGGTCCATGGATTCTTTTGGTTGGTAGTTTTTGATGGCTTCTTTCATTTCTTCCTTTGTTATTGGTCTGTTTAAATTGCGTGTGTCTTCCTGACTCAATCTGGGCAGATCTTATGACTTAAAAAATTCATCGATATCTTCACTATCTTCTATTTTATTGGAATATAGTGTTTCAAAATACTTTCTAATTATCTTCTGTATTTCTGTAGTGTCTGTTGTGATATTGCCTGTTTCATCCCGTATGTTAGTAATTTGAGTTCTCTCTCTTCTTCTCTTCATTAGCATGGCTGTGGGCCTGTCAATCTTATTTATTTTTTCAAAGAACCAACTTTTAGTTTTATCAAATTTTTTAATTTTTTTTGTTTCAATTTTGTTGATTTCTGCTCTAAATTTAATTATTTCTTGTCTTCTACTACATTTGCTGTTGTTTTGCTCTTCCTTTTCTAGGTTTTTGAGGTGTAGTGTGAGTTCATTTATTTGTTGATTTTTTTCTTTTTTTGAGGAAAGAACTCCAAGAAATGAACTTCCCTCTTAAACTGCTTTCATTGTGTCCCATCGATTCTGGTATGTTGTGTCTGTATTGTCATTTGTCTCTAAGAATTTTTTTTATCTCCTCCATTATGTCTTCTGTAACCCATTGATCATTCAGTAGCATGTTGTTCATTTTCCATGTGATGTAGGATTTTTCCTTCCTTCTTTCATCATTGATTTCCAGTTTCATTCCATTATTATCAGATATAGTGCATGGTATAATCTCCATGCTTTTATATTTACTAAGAATTGCCCTATGGCATAATATATGGTCTATCTTTGAGTAGGATCCATGTGAAACTGAGAAGAACGTGTATCCACTTGATGATGGCTGATATATTCTATATATGTCGTTCAAGTCTAGGTTACAAATTGTGCTGTTGAGTTTGATAGTTTCTTTATTCAGTTCTTGTCTAGAGAATCTGTCTAATGCCGAGAGTGGTGTCTTGAAGTCACCCATAATTATTGTGTTGTAGTCTATTTGGCTATTGAACTTGAGGAGAGTTTGTTTTATGAACATTGCAGCTCCATTGCTTGGTGCATACAAATTCATAATTGTTATGTCTTGTTGGTGGATGGTTTCTTTTAACAGAATATAGTGTCCTTCTTTATCCCTTTTGATTAACTTAGGTTTGAAGTTGATTTTATTCCACATGAGTATGGCCACTCCTTCTTGCTTCTGAGGGCCATGTGAGTGGTATGATTTTTCCCAACCTTTTACCTTCACCCTGTGTATGTCTTTTCCTATCATATGAGTCTCCTTAAGGCAGCATATTGTTGGATTTATTTTTTTTGATCCAGATTACTAGCCCATTCTCTTGATTGGTGAATATAATCCATTAACATTTAAGGTTACAATTGAAATATGATTTGTTCTTCCAATCATGTTTATTTATTTATTATGTTTTAGTTTGGCTAGTTTTTACTTTTTTGGTTATTTTCCTCCCCCTTTACTGAGATACCTCCTGCTGTTAGTTTTCGGCACTATTTATCAATTCCTCTTCTTGTAGTATTTTGCTCAAAATGCTTTGCAGTGCTGGTTTTCTGGCTGCGAATTCTTTTAGCTTTTGTTTATTGTGAAAGACTTTAATTTCGTTTTCAAATCTGAACCTTAATTTTGCTGGATACAGTATTCTTGGTTGGAATCCATTATTTTCAGCATTTGAAATACATTGTTCAAGGATCTTCTCGCTTTCAAAGTCTGTGATGAAAAATCAGTCATTAACCTAATTGGTTTTCCCCTGAATGTAATCTGCCTCCTTTCTCTTATAGTGTTTAATATTCTCTCCTTGTTCTGTATGTTGGCTATCTTCATTATTATATGTCTTGGAGTTTGTCTATTATGATTTTGAATGTTTGGGGTCCTGTAGGCTTCCAGGATTTGACAATCCGATCCATCTTTCATCTCTGGGATGTTTTCTAGAATTATTTTATTTAATATGTTCTCCATTCCTTTGGTTTGAATCTCTATGCCTTCTTCTATCCCAATGACTCTCATTTTTTATGACATCCAATATCTCTTGAATAGATTGCTAGTGGGATTTAAGCCTCTTTTCTGTGTTGATTATATTCTTTTCAAGTTGATAAACTTTGTCTTCATTATCTGATATTCTGACTTCTGCTTGATCTAGTCTATTTGTAATATTCTCGTTTGAGTTTTTAATTTGGTTAATACTTTCCTGCATTTCTAGTATTACTGTTTGATTTCTTTTAAGATCTCTATCTCCTGGTAAAGCTCGTTGTTTGCCATTTGAGTTTGTTTGTTTAATTCATTTTCAAAATATACTTTTATTGCTTGGACTTGCTGCCTCATGTCTTCTCTAATATTCCTTTCCATCTGAGTTAGGAATGCCTTAAGTTCTTTCCCTATCCCTGTTTCTGATGCTTCTAGGTCCTCCTGTAGAATTAAGTTGTCCTGCATTGTTTGTACTCCTTTCTTTCCCTTGTTTTTTCATGATGCTCATGTTACTTTCCAGCTCTATTTGATTGCTGTGTTTCTGTTTTATTCTATAGATTTGTTTCGGTGTTGTGTATCTCTGTTGTCTCTCCTTTGTGTTGGTAGACTATGCCTGCTAAAGTGGATTCCACTTGTAGGGAATTCCGAAGGCCGAGCTCCAGTGACGTCACCCCTCTGCTTTGGCGGGCCCAGGCTCCTTGCCGAAATGTTCGAATACGGGGATGGAACTGGACTGTCTCCAGTTGGTTTCAGCTCTAGGTCACTGGCGGGTGGGCAATCACTAGCCACCCAGTGGCGCAGTTGGTCTCCTGCGCGCCGGTGTTCTCCAGACGCCCAGTCACGCGGACAGCAGGTGGACTGTCACCTGCGCTTCTGTGTTCTCCAGCTTCCCAGTCACAAGAGCCTGGCCTCTAGTCCCCTGGTTTCTCCTGCTAGTCCTGGTTTCTCCTGCTAGACTAGATTTCCCCTGAGTGATGCTTCTCTGCAGTTCAATCTGTATTCTGGGCCTGTCATTTGTTGGGTGTGGAGGGTGTCTATTGGAACCCAGACACTCTATTGTTTTGAGGATCAGTCAGACCGGATCTCCGGTTGCACATTTGGCTCGTTTTTCAGACCCAATTACCAGATCTCAGTGCTAAAAATCTTTCTTATAGGTTTTGGTGCACCCCCATTTTGCTGTAAGTTCTTAACAAGATAGTTTTTTGTGGTTCTATCTCGTTATTCACCTGTGCAGTGGCGCGTTACACTGGGTGTGATGCACTCTATTCGTGGCCATCAGGCAATGATGAAATATTATGCTTTGTATGCAGCATTTACTGAAGTTAGTTTTCAGTATTAGGAAACCAATATGTATTTCAGGTGAATGAATAATCTGAATTTCTGAGAATAATCTTGTGAAAAGTTGATTATAAATCCACATACGTGAATATGAATGATTTTAGGGAGTGTATAATAAGACACATATATTTCATATTTTGAAAAATCTGGAGAGTGATATATATATATATATATATATATATATATATATATATATATACACACACACAGAAACACACTCACAGACATTAAAAAGTAGCAATATATATGCCAATCGAAATTCAAAATGAAATATATATCCTTCACATATCCAAAAAAATACATTTTACTGAAAATGGATTTATGTATAATGTTGTTCAACTACGAGGCTCACCCATAGGTTG
This sequence comes from Callospermophilus lateralis, assembly GCF_048772815.1. Lineage (NCBI taxonomy): Eukaryota > Metazoa > Chordata > Mammalia > Rodentia > Sciuridae > Callospermophilus > Callospermophilus lateralis. Next base: position 56,742 of record NW_027512565.1, read on the forward strand.
AAATTTCAGTTCCAAAAGGGTTTAGGAGGAGTGATCTCTTCTCACAATTTGTATCTGCCAAGTCAGCCACCTCAGAAGAAAGTCTGTGTGATACCAGGTAGTATTCTATATGAGCATATAAAAATACATGTGCTGAATAGGTGACAGAGAAAGGGGAGAGGAATTCACATATTTGTTAACGTTAAAAACACATGGAGAAATATTTCAATAAACATTGACTATATTTATAACTCCAACCCCATATAATGCAAAAGGGAAGTCCAAGTATACACCATGCCTTCTCTGAACTGTTAGTATTTCCATTCTGTTAGGGTTACTATTCTCCATCATATTAGGATTAGTAGTCAGAGTCTAGTAGGTTATGGATTAGTGTCAGAGATTCAGTATTTCGAATAGAAAATAGGAAAATAAACCCATTGTGTTTGCAAATATGTGTGATACAAAAATCTTCCCACTCTCATTCAGAACAATGCCTTGACATTACCTTCTCCCCTAATAAGACACAATTAGAGGAGAAGAGTTAGAAAATCTGTGAATACATATCTGGAATGGAATATTCTCAGTGTTCACAAGCTTGGAGGTGGTAGAGGAGTTTCCAAAAGTAAGGGACAGGGTAAACACTCCACAAACATGGAGCTCTGCAGGCCTGAAGACATATTGAGAAACTGCCTCTGAGTTTGGGCACTTAAAATGTATGTTGTGGTCCGAAGCTTTAGCTTCCTCTATAGTGAGAGCATCAAAACTGGTCTGCATCTATGTGACCTGGGGGACATGGTATCTTATTTTCCAATGAACATGAGGCAGCAGTGCTGAATTCTCACTTTGTAGGTAAACTGTGGCAACTGGAGTCTAAGGGTCAATCTGTGTGGACTGTGAAGCTAATTGATCATGCTCTACTTTTCTTAGTAGAGCACTGGGAGTTTGTTATTTGCTTCACAATACAAGGAGTTCAACTTGGTCAGAGTGCTGGAGGGAGTTCTGTCACATGTGGTGCCTCAGGGTCTGCAGGAGAATGCACCAGTCAGGCTTCTATTTCACATAGTTTGACCCCTTGACCATAGCATCCTGATTCTGAACATTGCCCTGAAACCTCTCCATATAACAAGATGCCTTTACATATAAGGGTCTGCTTGCTGCACCATGTCAGTTACAAGCCATTTGGAAGCCAATGGCAGATCTACATGGCCCCAACACAGATGTTTTATCACACACCTGCCCACCACTGTTCTAGGCCCACTACTCAGCAGGCTCCAACTTACTGGCATCTCTGTTCTACACCATTTTTAAGAAACGCAGTCAATCAAGGCACTGTCTGGTATACTCATGATCAGCAACTGGACATCAAAAAGTTCTCCAGTGCCACCTGGTCATGAAAATTTCAAAAATTCCATGGTATTTCTCTAGCCATTTTTCAAGGATGAAGTTGGAGGCACTATGATTTTCAATTCACTCAGGAACCTTTAAATGTTGAGGAAGCTCATTTCAATGAAAGCTCTGGAGAACACTCACAGGCAAGGCTTCCCAAAGGGTCGCCAAAAGGTCACATGAAGCCAGGCCCATTGAGGTCTGCAATGTGAGATCATGTGTGTTTTGCCTCTCAACTATGGCTGCCAAGTCTTTCAGAATAAAATCATGTGATATTCTGGCTGAGATTCCTCGTGCCTTGTGGAAAGCCTTTCTGGGCACAGATCTCAGTTTCAAAGGGCGACTGTCATTCATGGCCTCCTAAAATCCCAACACAACTCATGGCAATAATTCTCTGAGGTCAGTTCCAGAACTCAGTCTCTAAAGGGGATCACACCAGAGTTCAAGACCAGGTGGAGCCAGTCATCTTTTTCAACCGCCACACAAACTTCCAAAATTAAAACCCAAACACTCCCACAAGGCCCTCATCTTCTTCCATATAGATACTCATTATAAACTCTGGCTGGAGGTTTCCATGAGGGATGCAGAAAAAGATAGTGTCCAAAGTTAGCTCCCTTGCCCCTCATTTGCCTAAAGTCGGGGTGGCCTGAACACCTTCCTGTGAACCTGGAGTGATCAAATAGTGTGCCGTTAATACTGCTCTGCTTCTCCAATTTGAGGACGACTGACTGTGGGGTTTAGATTCTTTATGTGAATTGGAAGCATGAGAAAATGCAAGCACCTTTGGGCTTGCCTCTCCTTGGCTTTAAAGAATGCATTTGACCCAAAGAATCCCTCTTCTCACTTGATGGAGGTCAGGAACCTTACAGAGGAAGGCAAGAGACTTCATCCGCAATGACTGCTCTTTTGATCATTTTGGTTTTGGATGAACACATGGGATCCATCAGGTGCTGAGAATCTAACGACAGCCTCACACAGGGCCAAGAGGCTGTTTCAGACAAATCCATTTCCAAAGCAATTAAGCAAAGAGCTACAGGTGATGTCCATTCATTTCCATTTGAAAACTTTTTTCTTCAGGCTTCACAAAGAATTGGCCTGTGGTAAATACCTTCCTGATATTCAGGGCAACAGAACAATAGGTAAGCAAAAAGCCCAAATCAGGGTTTCTCCACTGAGACTTTCCTGGTCACACTAGCTACCCACTACATGGCCATATAACAGAGCTTTTAGGTGGTAAATATCTTGGACACAAAACCATGAAGCTATTCTGCAGAGTGTTCAGAATTCAGAAAGAAAACAGAAACTTATGAAGATATCAGGTGTTGCCCTTTGATAACAAAAGCCACAGTCCATTTATAAATTGGGCAAGATGAATGCTGGGAAGCTTTCTACTAGACAGGACACATCCTTTGATGCATTCTTATTTCTAATGTCTACAACCACGGACACAGTGGGATACGCAGACATAGAAGCACTCGCATTGCAAAACGACTAACTAGAAACAGTCCACGCCAATCCAAACAAACAGTCTTTCCTACCTATTCTCAGAACATGAGACAAGACCATGAACATACACCCACACCCACAAAGGCACCACCTTTGCTCCAAGTAGTTCTGTGATTACCCAGAGTGTCCTCTGAATGGTGGGCCATACTATATTCCCCCCAAATGGCCTGTCGTGTCTCAAATCTGGTCTCCTTGGCCAATTCTGTGAAGTTGTCATTAGCCATGGGTGAGCCACTACCTGCTTTCTCAGGAAAGGCCCCTCTTCAGAGCTTTTCTGGCATTTGAACATCCTCACATCTGTAGGCACTAAGAAAGACTGACTCTGTCCTTGGTAAATTGAAGCAAGTGAGACCACTGGGCCTGGGACTGCGACTGGCTCTGGGTGCCATTCTTCCTGGATCCCAAGTTCAGAGAGTTCCATCACAAAGGAAGTGAGGTGAGGTCACTTCCTTCAGAAACTGAATGAGGTCACTGCTTTGGCAACAACTTTGTCCAAATAGTTACTTCTAAGGGCCCATGAGATGGAGGCTGTTCCTACTTTCTGTAACACTTTCAAAAGTTAGAATGGTATATCAACCATAGGCACTTGGGAACACCTCTTCACACAGGCCTGGTTTGGTCTATCTTCTCTACATTAAGTTGATAGAGGCTGATACAGACACATCCCTTCATCCTCACCAGGTTGTTTGCCATGGAAGATGACTTTTGCTCTCTCGGGAACTTCACAGCTGCCTACATCTTCTCCAGGGATTATTTCTACATGGACCTTTGATGTTCTCAGCAGGTGGAAGATTCCCTACATTCCGGTATTTAAAGAGAAACTCTGTCCCTCCTCTTCTGTAAAGTTAGATTGAGGTAACAGTGTATATTTAGGGTTAATAACATGTTCGATTTGGGTTAGGAATCTCTCTGCCGGATGAATAATGGTATTGGGAACCTGTGATATTTACAAGAATATATAGGTGAAATATAAGTATGAAAACAGAAATGTAGGTAAGATATGAAGCCAGAAGGGCATTGGGCCCTTGAGTGGGATACTTAGGTTTGAATTATGTTCTGCACATGTGTCTCAGATGAATTGATATAAAATGGCATAGGACCTTTTACCTTGAATGATTGATTGTTGAAGAGAACATCGAGTTAAAAAGTGATAGTCAGTAGGATTAGTAAGATAGTCAGTAGGTTTATAAAGAAGAGTGAGTATAGGATTTGGACCAAAAGTTCTTTAGCAATAGAGTTTCGGGTAGAGAGTGAATGTAAATGTCAGCATATGTGAAGTATGAGTCACAATGATGAACTAGGGAAAATATGTAGGAAAGCAGATATCAATAGAGATATTAGGAAATCAGGCAAAGTGTAAAGTGAGTGATAGAATTAGACATTTCCAACAGGCTTGAGGTTGAATATATAATCTTAGGAAGAAACAAATATGTAGTCATCAATAGGATTGACATTTGAGAGCATTAGGTAACCAGGACATGGTTGTTTTTGGTAATCCATGCTCACTTTCCATTTAGGCTTTGATACAATCATGAGTTTGACCTTTGCTTTTTGTGTCCAGAATATTACTGTGATAAAATGTATATATAGATAAGGTGACATCAGTATTTCTTCCACCATTTCTGGGAGCAATATTTTGAAGAGGTACAAATTAGTAATGGGGGGACAAATAGGTGTACACTGTGTTTATGAATATAGAGATAATGCATTAATAGACCATACAGTGAATAAATAACATAACTGGTTCCAACTTTAAATAATGGATTGAATTGAAATGTGAAAATATACAGGAAATTTTATATTGATATGCATACATTCATTCCAACCAGTTTTACATCTAATGGTAATATTAATGTTATAGTTTATCATGAAGAGTGTGTGAGTTTAGCTTCAAAATTGATTATGGAAATCGAAAATAATGTGTTTGGAAAGAAGTCTCATGAAAAGAGCAGTCAAGTAACATGGAAGAATTCATGTGTTCTGAAGCAGGAAGTGAAACAAATTCTTATTAATTTGCTAACTTGTGGATGAAATATATGTCCTATGATGTGCAAAAACTGAAGAAATACTAATGTACCAGTGTTGAATTAAAATAAAGGTCAAAATAGACATTAAGTCCCATAGGAATCTACTTGCATTGATGTTAAACTGGGTCTGTTACTGTAAAAATATTAGGATTTGTAAGCACCATTGATTGAAGTTAGTTCTCATACTGGGAAACAAATATGAATTTCAGGTAGATGAATATTTCTGAGAATAATCTTGTGAAAAGTTGATTATAAATCCACATACATGAACATGAATGAATTGATGGAGTGTATATAAGAGACATATATTTCATATTTTATAAAATCTGGAGAGTGTGTGTGTGTGTATATATATATATATATATATATATATATATATATATATATATATATACAGAAAAACACAAAAATACATTAAAAAGTATCAATATATATGCCAAACGTAATTTTTCAGTAATATATATCATCCACAGATGAAAATATATTTATTTTACTGAACATGGATTTATGTATAAATTGTTCTACTGGGAAGCTCACCCATAGTTTTAATTTTCAGTTCCACCAGCGTTTACGAGATCTCTTCTCACAACTTGTTTCTGCCCAGTCAGCCAACTCAAAAAAATGTACGTGTGAGACCACGTAGGATTCTATATTTGCATATCAAAATACATGTGCTGAGTAGGCTACATAGAAAGGAAGACAGGAATTTACATATGTGTTAACATTAAAAACACATGGAGGACTATTTCAATTAAAAATTGAGTAGATTTAGAATACCTACCCTCTATCATGCAAAAAGGAAGTCCAACAATACACCATGCCTGCTGTAAACTGCTTGTATTTTCATTCTGTTTGGGTATTTTTCTCCATCATATAAGGATTAGTAGTCAGAGTCTAGTAGGGTATGAGATAGTGTCAAGAATTCAGTATTTCAAATGGAAAATTGTAAAATGAATCAATGTGTATGCAAATGTGTGCTACACAAAAATTTTCCCACTCTCATTCAGAACAATGCCTTGACATTACCTTCACCCCAAGTAAGACACATTTAGAGGAGAAGTGTTAGACAATCTTTGAATGCATATCTGAAATGAAAAATGTTCAGGAGTTCACAACCTTGGAGTTGGTAGAGGAGTTTCCAAAAGTAAGGGAAAGTGTAAAATCTCCACAAACATGGAGATTTACCAGCCTAAAGACTTCTGGAGAAACTGCCGCTAGGTTGGGCACTTGAAATATATGTTGTTGTCAGGAGCTTTAGCTTCCTTTCTAGTGAGACAATCAAAGCTTGGTCTGCACATCTGTGACCTGGAGGACATGGTTTATAATTCTCCAATGAACATGAAGCAGCAGTGTTGATTTCTCTCTTTGTAGGTAAACTATGGCCACTGGGTCTAAGTGTCTCCCCATGTAGACTGCTAAGCCATTAGGTCATCCTCCACTTTTCAAAACGTTTCTTGATACTGCACTCGGAGTTTGGTATTTGCTTCATGAAATACAAGGAGTTCAACTGGGACAAAGGGCTGGAGGAAGTTCTTTCACGTGTGGTGGGTCAGGGTCTGCAGGAGAATGCACCAACAGGGCTTGTATACCACATAGGTTGCTCCCTTGACCATAGAAACCTGATTTTCAACATTGCCCTGAAACCTCTCTATATAACCAGATGTCTTTACATACAGGATCTGCTGGCTGCACCATGTCAGTCTCAAGCCATTTGGAAGCCAATGGCAGATCCACATGACCCCACCACAGATGTTTTATCACACACTTGCTCACCCCCGCTCTGGGCCCATTACTCAACAGGCTTCAAATGACTGGCATCTCTTTTCTACACCATTTTCATGAAAACCAGTCAATCAACACACTGTCTGGTACACTCATGATCAGCAACTGGACATCCAAATGTTCTCCAGTGCCACCTGGTCAAGGAAATTTCAAAAATTTCATGGTATTTATCTAGCCAATTTTCAAGGATGAAGTTGGAGACACTGTGGGTTTCAATTCATTCAGAAATTATTTAATGGTGAGGAAGCTCATTTCAATGAAAGCTCTGGAGAACTGTCACAGGCAAGGCTTCCCAAAGAGTGGCCAAAAGGTCACATGAAGCAAGGCCCATTGAGGTCTACAATTGAGGTCCATGTGTGTTTTGACTATCAAATATGTCTGACAAGTTTTTCAGAATAAAATTGTGTGATATCCTCCTGAGATTCCCAGTGCTCTGTGGAAAGCGACACTGGGCCTAGATCTCAGTTTCCAAGGGTGACTCTCATGCGTGGCCTCCTAAATCCCAACACAATTCATGGCAATATTTCTCTGATGTAAGTTCCAGAACTCAGTCTCTAAGGGGAATGACACCATAGTTCAAGCCCATTTGGATCCAGTCATCTCTTCCAACCGCCACACGAATGACCACAATTAAAACCAAAACACTCCCACATGGCCCTCATCTTGTTAAATATAGACACTCATCATAAACTCTGGCTGGAGGTTTCCATGCGGGACGCATCCCAAGACAGTGTCCAAAATATTCTCCCTTGCCCCTCATTTGCCTAAAGTCAGGGTGGCCTGGACACCCTTCCTGTGAACCAGAAGTGATCAAATAGGCCTGCCGTTAATACTGCTCTGCTTCTCCAATTTGAGCACTATTGACTCTCAGGTATAGATTTTTTTATGTGATTTGGAGTCACGAGAAAACACAAGCACCTCTGCAGGACTTTGAAAAACTCATTTGACCAAAAGGATCCCTGTCTCACTTGATAGAGGTCAGGTACCTAACAGAGGAAGGCAAGAGACTCATCCACAATTACTGAATTTTTGCCATTATGGTTTTGATTGCACACACGGTATCTATCTTTAGATCCATCATGTGCTGAAAATTTAAGCCACAACCTCATACAGGGCTAGGAGGCTGATTCAAACACATCCCTTTCCAAAGCAAAGAACCACAAGTTATTCCCATTTATTTCCATTTTAAAACTTTTATTCAGGCTTCACAAAGGGGTGGCCTGAGGCAAAGACCTTCCTGACATTCAGGGCAACAGAACAATAGGTAAGCAAATGAACCAAAATATGGGTTCTTCACTGAGCGTTTACTGGTCACAATGATGTCTGAGTTTTCTAAGATGTTCCCATTTCCTATAGCTATCAAGTACATGGCCATGTCACAGAGCTTGGGGGTGGTATGTATCTTGGACACAAAACTATGAGGCTATTCTGGAGAGTGGCCAGAATTCAGGAAGAAAACAGGAACTTAGGAAGTTAGTAGGTGTTGCCCATCCATAAGGAAAGCCACAGTCCATTCATCAACTAGGCCTGATGAATGCTGGAAAGTTTTCCACTAGACAGGACACATACATTGATACATTCTCTTTTCGAATGTCTACAACCATGGACAGAGTGGGATACACAGACATAGAAGCACTCGCCTAGTCAAACGACTTTCTAGAAACAGTCCACTCCAATCAAAACAATAGCCTTTCCTACCTATTCTCAGAACATGAGACAAAACCACAAACTCACACCCACACCCACAAAGGCACCTCCTTAACTCAAGTAGGTCTGTGACTATCCGGAGTGTCCTCTGAATAGTGGGCCATACTATGTTCCCCTAAAATGGCCTGTACTGTCTCAGATCTGGTCTCCTTGGCCAACTCTGTGAAGTTGTCAACAGCCAGCGGTGAACCACTACCTGCTTTCTCAGTAAAGGCCCCTCTTCAGAGCTCTTCAGGCATTTGGCAATCCTCATATCAGTAGGTACCAAGGAAGACTGACTCTGTCCTTGGTAAATCCAAACAAGTGAGACCACTGGGATTGGGACTTGGACTGGCTCTCGGTGCCTGGCTTCCTGGATTCCAAATTCAGAGATTTCCATCACCAGGAAAGTGAGGTGAGGTCACTTCCTTCAGGAACTGAATGAGGTCACTGCCTTGGCAACCACTTTGTCCTACCAGATTCATCCAAGGTTCCCATGAGATGGAGGCTGCCACTACTTCCTGTGACACTTTCACAAGTTAGAATGGTATATCAACCATAGGCACCTGGGAACAGCTCTCCACACAGGCATGGTTTGATCAATCTTCTCTACATTAAGAAAGGAGAGGCTGATTCAGACACATCCCTTAATACTGACCAGGTTGTTTGTCATGGAAGATGACTTTTGCTCTATTAGGTCCTTCATAGCTGCCTGCAACTTCTCCAGGGTATCATTTCTGCTTGTACCTTTGATGTTCTCAGCAGGTGGAAGAGCCCCTACATTACTGTATTGTAAGACAAACTCTCTCCCGGCTCTTCTGTACAGTTAGTTTGAGGGTACAGTGTATGGTTAGAGTAATAACAGGTTTGATTTAGGTTAGAAATCATACTGAGGAATGAACAATGGTATTGGGAACTCGCGATATTTACGAGAATATATAGGTGAAATATAAGTATGAAAACAGAAATCTAGATAAGGTTTGAATCCAAGAAGGGCATTGGGCTGTTGATTGGGATACTTAGCTTTGAATTATATTCTGCACAGATGTCTCAGATAAATTGATATACAATGGCATAGGACCTTGTACCTTGGATGATTGATTGTCAAAGAGAATTTCCAGTCAAAAAGGGATAGTCGGTAGGATTAGGAAGATAGTTGGTAGGTATAGAAAAAAGAGTGAGTATAGGATTTCGAACAAAAGTTCTGTAGCAATAGGGTTTCGGATAGAGAGTGAATGTAAATTTCAGCACATGTAAAGAGTCAGTCACAATGATGAACTCAGGAAAATATGTATGAAAGCAGATTTCAATGGAGACATTAGGAAATCAGGAAAAGCATAAAGTGAGGGTTAGTATTAGTCATTTTCAACAGGGTTGAGGTTGAATATATAATCTTAGAAAGCAACAAATATGTAGTCACCAATAGGATTGATTTGTGAGCATTAAGCAACCTGGAAATGGATGTTTTTAGAAATCCATGCTCACTTTCCATTTAGGATTTGGTGAAAGGTTAATAAGATAGGTACTTGTCACTTCCTGTTTTTCTGTATGCTTAACAAAACACTGTTGAAACCTTGAGGACTGTTTGCTAATTTTTCCCCAGAATGTGCTGTCCCCGACTGCCAAACAGAGAATGTACACCCTCACCTGTTTGCACGCAAACCGCCCACTCGCCCTGACCCATCAATAAGCTTCCCTCCCTGCCCTCTTCAAGGAAAGTATATAAGCTCTGCTTAAGCTGTTCTCATTGCTCTCTGCTCTATTCAAGTGAGCACTGAGCCCCAGATTGCTAGACTCCCAATAAACCCAGGGTAACTTTTGATGTGGAGGGGACCCCAGTAAACTTTGAAGTGGATACAGGGGCAGTATACTTAGTCCTTAAGGCCCCACTGGGCCCTCTATCAAATAAAAGCTCTCTAGTTCAAAGTGCTAACACCAGTAAATATGGGAATTAGACAACTAAGAAAACCATGGACATGAGGAAAGGAAAAATCCATCACTCCTTCCTAATAATCCCAGAATGCCTGGCCCCATTGATGGGCAGAGATCTGCTCACCAAGCTCCGGGCCAAAATGACTTTTAACCATGAAGGCCCCAAAATGATATTTCTAAATCCTTTAGTATAAACTCCTATATTCACGGCTTTAAATATGTCAGTAGAAGATGAACAGCAACTCTTCACACCCCCCAAGATGATCAAACAGGCAAGCTACCCCAGAAATGGATAACAGATTACCCAGATGCCTGGAAAAAAACTGCTGGGTTAGGACTAGCCATGAAACAACCTCCAAAAACAGTGGAGTTCAAAACCTCAGCCTCCCCAATCAATGTCAAAAAATATCCTCTGAGCAAAAAAGCTAAAGATGGGATAAGGCCCCATATTCAGAAATATCTGGCCTTAGGGTCCTAAGGCCTTGTCAATCATCCTAAAACACTCCCCCGCTACCAGTATAAAAAGCCAGGAGCCGGGGACTATCCCCCATTAAAGACATAAGAGATACCTACAACAGAGTGTAGGACATTCACCCCAGTGTACCTAATCCGTACAATCTGCTTATCACTCTGAACCCTGAGAGGAAATGGTATACTGTTCTGGACTTAAAAGATGCTTTCTTTTGCTTGCCTCTGCAAAAATATAGTCAGTTGCTGTTTGCTTGCTAGTGGGTAGACCCAGAAACTGGAACGTGTGGTCAACTAACTTGGACTAGACTCCCCAAAATGGTTGAAAAACTCCCCCACTCTCTTTGATGAAGCCCTCCAAAGAGATCTCAACAGCTTCAGAACTACGCACCCCGAAGTCACCCAGCTTCAATACGTGGATGACCTGCTACTGGCACCCAACACCAAGGATATCTGTGAATCTGGGACCCAAGCAGTATTATGTGAGCTTCCTCAACTCGGGTATAGAGCTTCTTCCTAAAAGGCCCAAATTTGCCAGCAAGAAGTAATCTTCCTGGGCTATTCCTTTAGGGGCAGTAAACGATGGCTCACTGAGCCCAGAAATTAAACGGTTGTGCAGAAACCACCCCCATCTAACAGCAGACAACACAGAGAGTTTCTTGGGACTGCTGGGTTTTGCAGGTTAAGGATTCCTGTGTTTGGGTCCTTAACTTCTCATTTACACCCGCTGTTAAAAGAGATGCCCAATTCTAATGGACCCCTGAGATCCAGCAAGCTCTTGATAATATCTAAGGACACTGACACTGTACTCCTCAACTTCACTGAGCAAAGCCTGAAATTTCAGAAAGCCCTACACTACGTTAAAAATGTACATCAGTTCACTCACCTTGGTTCAAAGAAATTGCAGGCATTCCTGAAGGATCAAGAACAGAGTTTTCCACTAACCGACTCACAGTGAAAGGAAATAACTGAACAGGTAAAAAAAAGCCTGTCGGGTCTGTCAATAGGTTAATGCTTACCCTTCCAACTTTCCTGCAGGAAAGCACCTACGAGGAACCAGACCAGGACAATTCTGGGAAGTGGACTTTACTGAAATTAAGCAAGCATGGTATGGACTTAAATATCTCCTACTCTTTGTAGATATATTTCAGGATGGATTGAAGCCTCCCCCCCCAAAAAAAAAAGGCGCAAATGGTGGTCAAGAAGATCCTGAAAGATATTTTTCCAAGGTACGGCCTGCCTAAGGTAATAGGGTCTGATAATGGACCAGCGTTCATGGCCCAGGTAACTCAGGGGTTAGCCAGGACCCTGGGAATTAATTGGAAGTTACATTGTGCTTATAGACCCCAGAGTTCAGGACAGGTAAAAAAATTAAATAGAACCATTAAAGAGACCTAAACGGAATTAAGCTTAAAGAGTAGCATAAAAGATTGGACTATGCTCCTGCCTTATGCACTATTTCATGCAAGAAATACTCCCTCTGTTTCTTTGTGTAACCTCACCCCCTATGAAATTCTCTATGGGGCCCCATCTCCAGTAAGGGACCTAACCCTAACTCAAAGATCTAACGATCCCTTCCACACCACCTTGCTTGACAGACTTAAAGTTCTGGAAGGAACTCAGCAATACCTGTGGAAACAGCTGGCCACTGCCTACCAACCTGCTGAAGAGGGTACTCCACATCTATATCAAGTAAGAGACTTTGTCTACATAAGACAACATCAGGTGTCATCCCTGGAACCCGGCTGGACAGGACCATACCAGGTGCTACTTATAACACCAACAGTGCTAAAGTTAGACGGAATCACTTCCTGGTTCCTAATTCTCATCTCAAGCCTGTGCCCTGTCCAGAATCTGGCTGAAAAATGAAAAAGACTGGTAACATTTTCAAATTGTAGATTCGCCATGTGAATAAGACTATAGACTCTCCAATTGGTCACCAGTAGTCCTAACCCTCATCAACCCGTTCAGCAGCGATGGCTGATCACAAATCCTACTAGACAAGAAGTATGGTCTATCGCACATACAGCCCACTTAGGGACCTGGTGGCCATCTCTCCACCAAGAAATTTGTCAGCTGGCTATACGTCTTTCCTATTGGGAAATCCCTGATGAAGAGGATCCCCAAAAATTCCATTAAATACTTTCCATACAATAGATAATGGAAACAAACATTATGGATGTAGAGACACGCGAGCCAGATGCAGGTTGGCTAGCCTAGATTACTATGTTTGCCTGGCGGACTACCAAAGCCAAAAACAGCCACGACTGTGTGGGGGAAAAGCCAACTTCTTCTGTAAATAATGGGGATGTGAGGATACAGGGGCTACCTGGTGGAAGCAAAACTCCTCATCAAATTCAGTACACAGCATTGGCCATATTACCAGTTAGATAACAAAAACCGATGGCCACCAGAAGGGTCTCTAGATCCTCAAATTTTGCGTGACCTTTTCAACTTCGACAAGTGCTCAAAAGTGTGGAAGGAAATTCCCCTACGTGTAGGCCTTTTCCCTCCTATGCTCAAATCCTGAACTATGCTTCTCCAATAGATACTCACCCGCAGCCTTCTGCCCCAGACTCTCTGCTGTCACTCCCACATCAGCAACCTGATTTCTCAGCTCCAGTTACTTGATCAAAAACCCAAATTTCCGTCGGTTCTCAGACCATTGCCCCTTGCTGAGCTTGCAGGTACTGAGGTACCCTTCCACCCACTCACTCCTCTCTCCTCCTGTCAGTGCCCACACCGGGTCCCACCAGGTCCTCTTACCAGCTAACCCAAAGCTCAAACCAGCTAAGGAGTGCCCTCAGACGCCTATCAAAGATGTAATTCAAATGGCCTTTAAAGTTGCTTTGTCATCACTGAAAACAGGTTACTAAGAATTTAAAGTCCCTCACAGGCTTTTTGGGATACTCACTCCCGTCTTCCCCTCTGCTCTACCTGTTCTACTGCTCAAGTTTTGTTGCCAGGAAAATCCCAAACCCCTTTCCCATAATTCTTTTATATCTCTTTTTCCTCATCCTCAGATCCACGGAGCTGCTCTCATCCCCTGCCTTCCCTGTCTTCCCCTCTGTATCAGGCCCACAGAAAAGTCTTAAATGACCTTCTCCAGAAGTCTTCACCATGGCTGACTTTAAGCCTTTCAGCAACACAGTTCCTATAAAAGAGTTCAATGTAGATAAACTTCCTCTATTCGTGTTGCTCTGTTCTACTTGGCCACTGGCTGGAAAAATCAGCACTCCTAAGCTAGACACCCCCTTAGTAGTTTTTAACAAAATATATGAAGAAGGCCTCTGCCCTAGAGCTGGGGCTTCATAGAGATGGCTACATTTCTAAGATATAGAAGTTACCAACTGGGCTCCATGATAACAGCTGGCAGGGAGGAAAAGAAAAAAAAGAAGAAAAAAGCTCTCCCCCTCCCAGTTGTCCTTAAGAAGTTAACTTTCCCAGAACAGAGGAAAAAAAAAAACAGAAACAAAAACTGCTTTTTGTGAACTTCTGCAGACTGTGAACTTCTGAGCCCCTTCCCTTACATGCTGGGTACAAAATTCTGAAACAACCTAAACTTTGGGTTCAGGGATTAATTGATTACAACAGAAGCAATGCCCTCTAAATCCGGATGCAACCAAATAAGACTGTTTCCCTGTCTTCTGTGCTATCTTAGGTACCTTGCCTTGTCCATCTCTACAGCAGTACAATTCTATACACTTAAACATTGTTTATGTTTTCATAAAATGGTCAACAGATGTGATTAATTATGTAATGGTGCAGATGTTTTCCAGAGTGCTCTATCATGACGCAGGTACATTTAAATATCAAATAGGGGGGCAAACAACCCGGTTCTGCCAGGAACCTGTATCCCTCACTTTAGTCATCCTATTATGAATAGGAGTTGCTGCAGGGGTGGGCACAGGAACCACTGCCCTGGTCCATGGGACACAACAAATGACCCAATTAGAAGCAGTAATAGACCAAAACTTAAAGATATTAAAAACCTCCTTCACAGCTTTACACGAATCTTTAACCTCTCTCTCTGAAGTTATTTTACAGAACAGTCGAGGGTTGGACCTCCTCTTCATGAGAGAAGGGGCCTTCGTCCTGCATTGAGGGAAGAATGTTGTTTTTATGCCGACCATACTGGAGTTGTAAAAGAATCTATGATTAAATTAAGAAGATGCCTTGAAGAGCATCAACAAGAGAGAGAGGCCCAAAAAAGGTGGTTTGAGTCTTGGTTCACAAAGCCCCCTCATTAACTACATTTTCATCAGCCCTGGCCGGTCCATTAATAATCCTCATATTATTGGTAATTGTAGGACCCTGTTTGATCAACCGTGTAGTTTCCTTTCTCCATGCTCAAATTGGACAAGTTAAACTTATGGTAATCAGAAAACAATATACCACACTAGTAAACATAAAATGTGACACCCCCAATGATCATTTTTATGATTAAAAGTAACCAAAAGAAGAAGTGGGGAATGAAAGGTTAATAAAATAGGTACTTGTCACTTCCAGTTTTTCGGTATGCTTAACAAAACACTGTTGATGTCTTGAGAACTGTTTGCTAATCTAGTTCCCTGAAAGTGCTGTACCCAACTGCAAAACTGCAGAATGTACTTCCTCACCCATTTGGACGCAAACCGCCCACTCACCCTGACCCATCAATAAACTTTCCTATCTGCCCTCTCCAAGGAAAGTATATAAGCTCTGCTTAAGCTGTTCTCAGGACTCTGTGCTCTATTCAAGGGAGCTCTGACCCCAGCATGCTGGACCCCCATAAATCCTTGGCTGTTGCATGAGACAGTCTCTGGTAGTCTCTTCCTCCGACACTCGCCTGACCTTTACATTGGTAAAATAATAAGTGTCATCTTTGCTTTTTGTGTCCAGAATATTACTGTGATAAAATGTATATGTAGATAAGGTGACGTGAGTATTTCTTCCACCATTTCTGGGAGCAATATTTTGAAGATGTATAAATTAGTATTGGGGGTACAAATAGGTATATCCTGTGACTCTGAATATAGAGATAATGCATGAATAGACCATAATGTGAATAAATAATACAATGGGTTCCAAATTTAAATAATGGATTCCATTGATATCTGAAAATATACAGGAAATCTTATATTGATATACATACATTCATTTCAACCACTAATACATCTAATGGTAATATTAGGATTATGGTTTATCATGAAGAGTGTGTGAGTTTTGCTTCAAAAGTGATCATGGAAATTAAAAATAATGTGTTTGGAAAGAAGTCTCATGAAAAGCCCAGTCAAGAAACCTAGAGGAATTTATGTGTTCTGAAGCAGGAAGTGATGAAAGTGAAACAACTGCCTATAAGTTTGCTAACTTGTGGATGGAATATATATCCTATCATGTGCATAAATTGAAGAAATAGTATTGTACCAGTGCTGAATAAAAATGACCTTCAAAATACACATCATGTCCCACTGGAATCTACTTGCATTGATGTTAAACTGGGTCAGTTACTGTAAAAATAATAGTATTTGTATGCAAAATAAACTGAAGTTAGTTTTAAGTACTGGAAACAAATATGTATTTCAGGTGGATGAATATTTCTGTGAAAAATCTTGTGAAAAGTTGATTATAAATCCATATACATGAACATGAATGAATTTAGAGAGTGTATATAAGACACATATATTTCTGGAGAGTATATATACATATATATATATATATATATATATATATATATATACACACACACACACACACACACACATACACACACACACAAAATACACACACACACACAGACATTAAATTAGCAATATATATGCCAATCGAAATTTATCATGATATATATATCATCCACAGATGCAAAAATATTTCTTTAATTGAACATGGATTTATGTATAATGTTGTTCAACTAGGAAGCTCACCTATAGGTTGAATTTTCAGTTCCAACAGCGTTTAAGAGGAGTGATCACTTCTCACAAATTGTATTTGCCAAATCAGCCACCTCACAAAAATGTACATGTGATACCAGGTATGATTCTATATGTGCATTTAAAAGTACATGTGCTAAATAGGATACAGAGAAAGGGAGACAGGAATTCACATATTTGTTAACCTTAAAAACACATGGAGAACTATTTAAATTAAATATTGACTAGATTTATAACACCTACCATTAATCATGCAAAATACAAGTACAACTATACACTATGATTTCTCCTAACTGCTTGTATTCCTATTCTGTTTGTGTTATTTTTCTCCATCATATTAGGAGTAGTAGTCAGAGTCTAGTAGGGTATGGGTTCATGTCAGAGATTCAGTATTTTGAATGGAAAATTGTAAAATGAATGCAATGTGTATGTAAATATGTGCTACAAAAAAATGTTCACACTCTCATCCAGAACATTGCCTTGACATTGCCTTTGTTCCGAGTAAGACACAATTAGAGGAGAAAAGTTAGAAAATCTGTGAATATATATCAGGAATGAAAAATGCTCAGGAGTTCACAACCTCCGAGGTGGTAGAGGAGTTTTCAAAAGTAAGGGACAGGGTAAACATTTCTCAAACATGGAGCTCTGCTGGTGTAAAGACTTCTTGAGAAACTTCCTCTGAGGTTGGGCACTTAAAAATATATGTTGTTGTTAGGAGCTTTAGCTTCCTTTGTTGGGAGACCATCAAATCTGGGTGTGCAACAATGTGACCTGGAGGATATTGTTTCTAATTTTCCAATGAACATGAGGCAGCCATGCTGAATACTCTCTTTGTAGTTTAACTATGGTCACTGGGTTGTAAGTGTCTCCACGTGTGGACTGTGAAGCCATTTGGTCATTCTCCAATTTTCGTGGTGTTTCTCACAGGTGCACTGGGAGTTTGGTATTTGCTTCATGAAATACAAGGAGCTAAACTGGGACACAGTGCTGGAGAGAGTTCTGTCCCGTGTGGAGGGTCACGGTCTGCATGAGAATGCACCAACCAGGATTCAATTCCACATAAGTTGCCCCCATTACCATAGCAACCTGATTCTGAACATTGCCCTGAAACCTCTCTATATAAAAAACACCTTTGCATAGAAGGGTCTGCTGGCTGTACCATGTCAGTCACAAGCCTTTGGGAAGCTAATGGCAGATCCACATGTCACCACCACACATGTTTTATCACACACCTTCACACCACTGCTCTAGGCCCACTAATGAGCAGGATCCAACTTACTGGCATCACTGTTCTACACAAATTTCATGAAACCCAGTAAATCAAGGCACTGTCTGGTACACTCATCATCAGCAACAGGACATCCAAAAGTTCTCCAGTGCCACCTGGTCATGGGAATTTCAAAAATTTCATGGTATTTATCAAGCCATTTGTCAAGGATGAAGTTGGAGGCTCTGGGGGTTTCAATTCATTCAGGAACCATTAAATGTTGAGGAAGCTCATTTCAATGAAAGCTCTAGAGAACACTCACAGGCAAGGCTTCCCAAAGAGTAGCCAAAAGGTCACATGAAGCCAGGCCCATTGAGGTCTACAATGTGAGGTCCATGCGTGTTTTGACTCAACTGTGGCTGCAAAGTCTTTCAGAATAAAATCATGTGATATCCTGGCTGAGATTCCCAGTGCTCTGTGGAAAGCCACTCTGGGCTAGATCTCAGGTTCCAAGGGCAACTCTCATGCATGGCCTAGTAAAATTCAAACACAATTGATGACAATGCTTCTCTGAGGTCAGTTCCAGAACTCAGACTCTAAGGGGAATCACACCAGAGTTAAAGCCCAGGTAAACCCAGGCATCTCTTCCAACTGCCACACAACTTACCACAATTCAAAACAAAATTCTCCCACATGGCCCTTATCTTCTTCCATGTAGACCCTCATCATAACCTCTGGATGGAGTTTTCCATGAGGGACACAGACCAAGACAATGTCCAAAATAACCTACCTTTCCCCCGATTTGCCTAAAATCAGTGTGGCCTGGAAACCCTGACTGTGAACGAGGAGTGATCAAATAGGTCTGCCATTAATACTGCTTGGGTTCTCCAATTTGAGACCTACTGACTGTGGGGTTTAGATTCTTTATGTGAATTGGAGTAATGAGAACACCCAAGCACGTATGGGCTAGCCTCTGCAGGGCTTTGAATAACTCACTTGACCCAAAGGATCCCTATTCTCACTTGATAGATGTCAGGAACCTTTGAAAGGAAGGCGAGAGTCTTCATCCACAATGACAGCTCTTTTGGCTATTTGGTTCTGTATGCATCCATGGGATCTTTCTTTAGATCCATCAGGTGCTGAGAATCTAAGCCACAGCCTCACACAGGGCCAAGAGGCTGATTCAGACACACCCCTTTCCAAAGCAATTAAGCAAAGAGCCCTAGGTGATGCCCATTCATTTCCATTTGAAAACTGTTTTCTTCAGGCTTCACAAATTGGTGGCCCGAGGCAAAGAACTTCGTGACATTCATAGCAACAGAATAATTGGTAAGCAAAAGGAGTGCATATCCCACTTGAATCAAAGTGTGAAATATGATATATCAAGAACTATGTAATGTTTTGAACAACCTACAATAAAAATTAATTAAAAAAAAAAAGGCCCAAAGCAGGGTTTCTCCACTGAGATTTAGTGGTCACACATATTTCTGATTTTTCTGAGATGCTCACAATTCACTTGAGCTATCCAGTACATGGCCATGTCACAGAGCTTGGAGGTGGTACATACCTTAGAGACAAAACCATGAGACTATTCTGGAGAGGGGCCAGAATTCTGGAAGAAAACTGTAACTTAGGAAGATTGCAGGTGTTACCCATTGATAAGGCAATCTGAACTCCATTCATAAATTGGGCAGGATGAATTCTGGGAAGCTTTCTACTAGACAGGACACATCCATTGATGCATTCTTTTTTTCTAATGAGTACAACCACGGACACAGTGAGGTAAACAGACATAGAAACACTCGCCTTGTCAAATGACTTACAATAAACAGTTCATTCCACAGCACATAAAGCGCCTTGCCTACCTATTCTCAGAAAATGAGACAAAACCACAAACCAACACCTACAAAGGCAGCTCCTTCCCCCAAGAAGGTCTGTTACTATCCGGAGTGTCCTCTGACTGGTGGGCCATATTATTTTCCCCCTAAATGGCCTGAAATGTCTCAGATCTGGTCTCCTTGGCCAACTCTGTGAAGGTGTCAGGACCCAGAGGTGAGCCACTACCTGCTTTCTCAGGAAATGCCCCTCTTCAGAGCTTTACTGGCATTTTGCAATCCTCACATCAATAGGTACCAAGAAAGACTTACTCTGTCCTTGGTAAATCCAAACAAGTGAGACCACTGGGACTGGGACTGGGACTGACTCTGGGTGCCTGGCTTCATGAATCTCAAGTTCTGAGATTTCCTTCACTAAGGAAGTGATGTGAGGTCACTTCCTTCAGGAACTGAATGAGGTCACTGCCTTGGCAATCACTTTGTCCAACCAGTGGCTTCCAAGTCTCACATGAAAAGGAGGCTGTCCCTAATTCCTGTGACAATTTCACAAGTTAGAATCTTATATCAACCATAGGCACCCGGGAACAGCTACCCACACAGGCCTGGTTTGGTCCATCTTCTCTACATTAAGAATAGAGAGGCTGATTCAGACAGAAACCTTCATCCTGACCAGGTTGTTTGCCATTGAACATGACTTTTGCTCTCTCAGGTTCTTCATAGCTGCGTATATATTCTCCAGTGATCATTTCAGCATGGAACTTTGAGGGTCTCAGTAGGTGGAAGACCCCCTACATTTCTTTACTGTAAGACCAACTCTGTCCCTTCCCTCTGTAAATTTAGATTGAGGGAACAGTGTATGGTTAGGGTTAACAACATGTTTTATTTGTGTTAGGAATCATTCTGCTGGATGAATAATGGTATTGGGAACCTGAAATATTTATAAGAATATGTATTTGAAATATAAGTATGAAAAGAGAAATCTAGGTAAGATTTGAAGCCAGGAAGGGCATTGGGCCCTTGATTATGATATTTAGCTTTGAATTACATTCTGCAATGTGGTCGCAGGTAAATCCACATAAAATGGAATAAAACCTAGTACCTCAGATGCCTGAATGTCGAAGAGAACATCCAGTCAAAAAGGGATAGTCAGTAGGATTAGGAAAATAGTAGGTTTAGGTTGAAGAGTGAGTCTTTGAGTTGGAAATATAGTTCTTTAGCAATAGGGTTTCGTTTAGAGACTGAATGAAAATATCAGCACATATGAAGAGTCAGTCACAATGATGAACTGGGGAAAATATGTAGGAAAGCAGATATAAAATAGAGACATTAGGAAATCAGGCAAAGTATAAAGTGAGTAACAGGATTAGACATTTTCAACAGGGTTGAGGTTGAATATATGATATTAGAAGAAACAAATATGTAGTCACCAATAGGATTGAAATTTGAGAGCATTAGGCGACCTGGACATGGATGGTTTTAGTAATATATATTCACGTTCAATTTAGGTTTTGGTACAATCATAAGTGTTACCTTTACATTTGTGTCCAGAATATTACTGTGATAAAAATGTATATGTAGATCAGGTGATATGAGTATTTCTTCCACCATTATGGGGAGCAATATTTTTACAACCTATAAATTAGTATTGGGGAAAAAAATAGGTGTACCCTGTTTTGATGAATATAGAGATGATGAATGAATAGACCAAACTGTGAATAAATAATATAACTGGACCCAACATTAGAAATTGGAATTGGAATAAATTGATATCTGAAAATATACAGGAAATCTTATATTGATATTGGCATACATACATTCATTACAACCAGTTGTACATCTAATGGTAATATTAGTGTTACGGTTGATCATGAAGAGTGTGTGAGTTTTGCTTCAAAACTGATTATGCAAATCGGAAATAATGTGTTTGCAAAGAAGTCTCATGAAAGACCAGTCAAGAAACATGGAGGAATACATGTGTTCTGAAGCAGGAAGTGATTGAAAGTGAATCAAAAGTTTTAAATTTTGAAATTTTGGATGAAACATTTATCCTTTGATGTGCATAAACTGAAAAAATAGTACTGTACCAGTGTTGAATAAAAATGAATGTCAAAATACACATCATGTCCCATAGAAATCTACTTGCATTGATATTAACCTGGGTAAGTTACTGCAGAAATATTAGGATTTGTATGCACCTTTCATTGAAGTTAGTTTTCAGTACTAGTAAACAAATATGTGTTTCAGGGGGATGAATATTTCTGAGAATAATCTTGTAAAAATTTGATTATAAATCCACATACATGAATATGAATGTATTTAGGGAGTGTATAATAAGACACATATATTTTATATTTTAAAAAATCTGGAGATTGTATATATATATATATATATATATATACACACACACACAAACACAAAACACACACAGACATTAAAGAGTAGCAGTATATATGCCAATCGAAATTCATGGTGAAATATATATCGTCCACTGATCCAAAAATATTAATTTTACTGAACATGGATTTATGAATAATGTTGTTCAACTAGGAAGATCACCCATAGGTTGAATTTTAAGATCCAACAGCATTTACGAGGAGTTATCTCTTCTCATAATTTTTATCTGCCACGTCAGCCTCCAAACAAGTATGTACATGTGATACCAGCTAGGATTCTATATGTGCATTTAAAAATACATTTGCTGAATAGGCTACAGAGAAAGGGAGATAGAAATTCACATATTTGTTAACTTTAAAAACACATGGATAACTATTTCAATTAAAAATTATCTAGATTTATAACACCTACCCTACATAATGCAAAAGGCAAGTCCAACTATACACCATGCCTTCTCTGTACTGCTTGTATTTCTATTCTGTTTGGGTTATTTTTCTCCATCATATTAGGATTAGTAGTCAGAGTCTAGTAGGGTATGGGTTAGTGTCAGGGATTCAGTATTTTTAATGGGAAATTGGAAAATGAATCCAATGTGTATGCAAATATGTGCTACACAAAAATCTTCCCACTCTCATCGACAACAATGCCTTGACATTACCTTCACCCCAGGTAAGACACAATTAGAGGAGAAGAGTTAGAAAATCTGTGAATGCAAATCTGGAATGGAATATGCTCAGGAGTTCACAACCTTGGAGGTGGTAGAGCAGTTTCCAAAAGTAAGGGACATGGTAAACACTCCACAAACATTGAGCTCTGCTGGCCTAAAGACTTCTTGAGAAACTGCCTCTGAAGCTGGGCACTTGAAATATATGTTGTATTAAGGAGTTTTAGCTTCTTTTGTAGTGAGACCATCAAAGCTGGGTCTGCATCTATATGACCTGGAGAACATGGATTCTTATTTTCAAATGAACCTGAGGCAGCAGTGCTGAATTCTCTCTTTGTAGGTAAAGTGTGGCCACTGGAGGCTAAGTTTCATCCTGTGTGGACTGTGAAGCCATTTGGTCCTCCTCAAATTTTTGTGGTGGTTCTTGCTGCTGCACTGGGGCTTTTGGTTCTTGCTGCTGCACTGGGCTTTTTGAACAACAAGTTCAACTGGGACACAGTGCTAGAGGGAGTTCTGTCACGTGTGGTGGGTTAGGGTCTGCAAGAGAATGAAACAACCAGGCTTCTTTCTCACATAGCTTGCACCTTTGACCATATCAACCTGATTCTGATCATTACCTTGAAAGCTCTCCAAATAAAAAGATGCCTTTACAAATAAGGGTCTGCTGGCTGCACCATGTCAGTCACAAGCCATTTGGAAGCAAATGGGCTAATCACATGGACCCACCACAGATGTTTTATCACACACGTGGCTACCACTGCTCTAGGCCCACTACTCAGCAGGCTCCAACTTACTACCATCTCTGTTCTACATTATTTTTATAAATTCCAGTCAATCAAGGCACTCTCTGGTACACTCATGATCAGCAGCAGGACATCCAAAGATACTCCAGTGCCACCTGGTCATGGGAATTTCAAAAATTTCAAAGTATTTATCTAGCCATTTTTCAAGGATGTAGTTGGGAGGCACTGTGGCTTTCAAGAACCATTAAATGTTGAGGAAGCCCATTTCAGTGAAACTCTGGAGAACTTTCATAGGCAACGCTTCCCATAGAGTGGCCAAAAGGTTACATGAAGCCAGGCCTATTGAGGTCTACAATGTGAGTTCCATGTGTGTTTTGACTCTCAAGTATGGCTGCCAAGTCTTTAAGAATAAAATCATGGGATAATTTGGCTGAGATTCCCAGTGCTCTGTGGAAAGCCACCCTGGACCTTGATCTAAGTTTATAAGGGCGACTCTCATGCATGGCTTCCTAAAATCCCAACTCGATTCATGGCAATACTTCTCTGAGGTCACTTCCAGAACTCAGTCTCTAAGGGGATTCACACCAGAGTTCAAACCCAGGTGGACCCAGTCATCTCTTCCAACTGCCACACAAATGACCACAATTAAAACCAAAATAGTCCCACATGGCTCTCATCTTCTTCCATATAGACACTCATCATAACCTCTAGCTGGAGGTTTCTATGAGGAGCGCAGGACAAGACAGTGTCCAAAATACGCACTCTTGCTCGTCATTTCCATAAAGTCAGAGTGGCCTGGACACCCCTTCTGTGAACCAGAAGTGATCAAAAAGGCCTACCATTAATACTGCTCAGCTTCTCCAATTTGAGGCCTACTGACTGTGGGGTTTAGATTCTTTATGTGCATTGGGGTCATGAGAAAACCCAAGCACCTCTTGGCTAGCCTCCGCAGGGCTTTGACGAAGTCATTTGACCCAAAGGATTCCTATTCTCACTTGATAGAGGTCAGGAACCTTACAGAGGAAGGCAAGAGATTTTATCCACAATGACTGCTCTTTTGGCCATTTTGGTTTTGGATGCACACATGGCATCTTTCTTTAGATCCATCAGGTGCTGAGAATGCAAGCCACAGCCTCACACACAGCCAACAGACTGGCTCAGACACATCCCTTTCAAAAGCAATTACTCAAAGAGAGACAGGTGATGCTCATTCATTTCCATTAGAAAACTGTTTTATTCAGGTTTCACAAAGTGGTGCCTTAGGCAAAGACCTTCCTGACATTCAGTGCTACAGAACAATAGGTAAGCAAAGGCCCAAAGCAGGGATTCTCCACTGAGACACTCATGATCACACAGATATCTGAGTTTCCTGAGATTCTCGCCATTCCCTTCAGCTATCCAGTACACGGCCATGTCACAGAGCTTTGAGGTGCTACATATCTTGGTCACAAAACCATGAGTCTATTCTGGAGAGTGGCCAGAATTCAAGAAGAAAACAGAAACTTAGGAAGACAGCAGGTCTTGCCCATCAATAAGGCAAGCCTCCGTCCTTTCATAAATTGGGCAGGATGAATGTGGGGAAGCTTTCTCCTAGACAGGACACATCCATTGATGCATTTTCTTTTGTAATGTCTACAACCATGGACACAGTTGGATACACAGACATAGAAACACTTGCTTTGTCAAATGACTTACTAGAAACAGTCCATTCTAAACCAAAGAAACCGCCTTTCCTACCTATTCTCAGAGCATGAGACAAAACCACATACACACACTCATTCCCACAAAGGCACCTTTTTCCCCCAAGAGGGTCTGTGACTATCAAGAGTGTCCTCTGCCTTGTGGGCCATACTATGTTCCCCCGAAATGGCTTCTCTATTCTCAAATCTGGACTCCTTGGCCCACTCTGTGAAGTTGTCAGGAGCCAGCGGTGAGCCAATACCTGCTTTCTCAGGAAAGACCCCAATTCAGATCTTTCCTGGCATTTGGCCATCCTCACAACTGTAGATACCAAGAAAGATTGACTCTCTCCTTGGTAAATCCAAAAAGTGAGACTTCTGTGACTGTTATTGGGCCTGACTCTGGCTGCCTGTTTTCAGGGATCCCAAGTTCAGAGAGTTCCATCACCAAGAAAGTGAGGTAGGTCACTTCCTTCATGAAGTGAATGAGCTCACAGCCTTGGCAACCACTTTGTCCTAACAGTTGCCTCCAAGGGTCCCATGAGATGGAGGCTGCCCCTACTTCCTGTGACACTTTCACAAGTTAGAATGGTATATCAACCATTGGTACCGGGGAAAAGATCTCCACACAGGCCTGGTTTGGTCCATTTGCTCTATATTAAAAAGAGAGAGGCTTATTCAGACACATCCCTTCATAGTGACCAGGTTGTTTGCCATGGAAGCTAACTTTTGCTCTCTCAGGTCCTTCATAGCAGTCTACATCTTCTTCGGGGATCATTTCTGCATGGATCTTTGATATTCTCAGCAGGTGGAAGATCCCCAACATTCCTCTTTTGTAAGACCAACTCTGTCCCTGCACTGCTCTAAAGTTAGATTGAGGGAACAGTGTATGGTTAGGGTTAATAATATGTTCAATTTTGGTTAGCAATCATTCTGCTGGATGAATAATGGTATTGGAAACCTGTGATATTTACAAGAATATATAGGTAAAATATAACAGAAATCTAGGGAAGATTTGAAGCCAAGTAGGGCATTGGGCCCTTGAGTGGGATACTTAGCTTTGAATTATATTCTGCACAGATGTCTCAGATAAGTCAATATACAATGAAATTGGATCTTGTACCTCGGATGATTGAATAACAAACAGAACATCTAGTCATAAAGGAATAGTCCGTAGGATTACCAAGGTAGTCAGCAGGTTTATAAAGAAGAGTGAGTATAGGATTTGGACCAAAAGTTCTTTACAAATAGGGTTTCGGGTAGAGAGTGAATGTAAATGTCAGCACATGTGAAGAGTCAGTCACAATGATGAACAGGGGAAAATATGTAGGAAAGCAGACATAAATAGAGACATTAGGAAATCAGCAAAAGTATAAAGTGTGTAATTGGTTTAGACATTTTCAACAGGGTTGAGTTTGAATATATAATCTTAGGAAGAAACAAATATGTTGTCACAAATAGGATTGAATTCGAGAGCATTAGGTAACCAGGACTTGGATGTTTTTTTGTAATCCATGTTCACTTTCCATTTAGGCTTTTTTAAAATCATAAGTGTGACCATTGCATTTTGTGTCCAGAATATTATTGTGATAAAAT
Organism: Callospermophilus lateralis; assembly: GCF_048772815.1. Lineage (NCBI taxonomy): Eukaryota > Metazoa > Chordata > Mammalia > Rodentia > Sciuridae > Callospermophilus > Callospermophilus lateralis. The sequence continues at coordinate 83,535 of NW_027512565.1, forward strand.
GTATGTGTAGATCAGGTGACATGAATATTTCTTCCACCGTTTCTGGAGCAATGTTTTGTAGACGTATAATTTAGTATTTGGGGTACAAATAGGTGTACCCTGTGTCTATGAATATGCAGATTATGCATGAATAGACCATACTGTGTATAAATAATATAACTGGTTCCACTTTAAATAATGGATTGAATTGATATCTGAAAATATAAAAGAAATCTCATATTGATATGCAATCATTCATTCCAACCACTTATACATCTAATGGTAATATTAGGGTTATATTTTATCCTGAAAAGTGTGTGAGTTTTGCTTCAAACGTGATTATGGAAATCAAAAATAATGTGTTTGGAAAGAAGTATCATGAAAAGAATAGTCAAGAAAACTGGAGGAATTCATGTGTTCTGAAGCAGGAAGTGATTGAATGTGAAACACATGCATATAAATTTGCGAACTTTTGAATGAAATATATACAGTATGATGTGCATAAGCTGGAGAAATAGTAATGTAGCAGTGTTGAATAAAAATGAACATCAAAATACACATCATGTCCCCTAGGAATCTACTTGCATTGATATTAATCTGGGTCAGTTACTGTAGACATATTAGGATTTTTATGCACCATTTACTGAAGTTAGTTTTCAGTACTAGGAAACAAATATGTATTTCAGGTGGATGAATATTCTGAGAATAATCTTGTGGAAACTTGATTTTTAATCCATATAAATCGCAAAACATTATAAACAAAAAACACACACAGACATTAAAATGTAGCATAGTATATGCCAATTGAAATTCATCTTGAAATATATATCATCCACTGATCCAAAACTATTTGTTTAATGAACTTGGATTCATGAATAATGTTGTTCAACTAAGAAGCTCCCCCATAGTTTGAATTTTCTGTTCCAACAGTGTTTAGGAGGAGTGATCTCCTAAATGTGTATGCAAATATGTGCTACACAAAAATATTTCCACTCTCATCCAGAACAATGACTTGATATTACCTTCGCCCCAAGAAAGACACAATTGGAATAGAAGAGTTAGAAATTCTGTGAATACATATCTGGAATTAAAATGCTCGGGAGTTCACAACATTGGAGTTTGCAGAGGAGTTTCCAAAAGTAAGGGAGAGGCTTGATAGACCCAACCTGATTTTTTATTAAAATTGGGAACCATCTTGCCACAAAGCCGTGAAAAGATAATTTTGGCTTTACTCTAAATTACTGCAAATTCTGAACCTGCTTGGAACGCCTGCCCGTGCCTTGAACTCATCCACACCTGGCTCTCTGACCAGATAACAGTACTTTCTGAAACTTTAGTGACACCTCATAAATATTGGCCTTCCCTGGCCAGACAACAACCCTCTCTGAGGCCCTAATGGTCCTCATTATTTTTGATATTGGGGCCAGCAAAAAAAAAAATGTAAACTACCATTAGTGTGATGCTTTCAAAGTTTTGTTATCTGTAACCACCCGTTTGTGTAACTTTCTGGGCTATATAGCTGGGCTGTAGGAAAGGTGGGGTTGCTGTCTTGTTCCCGCCATTTTGGGAAGGAGAGGCAGCCCAGCCTGTTGAAACAATAAGCTTGCCTTAATTTGATTTTAATTGGAGTCAGTGGTCTTTTCTTGCATCCTAGTCCAAAATTTTGGAGTTCCCCAGTGAGATGACCCTGCCCGAGCAGATCACAAAACCAGACTGCTGAAAATTCTGAAGCTGGCCTTCCCTCCAGGGCACTGGGCTGGAGAACCACTCTAGGAGGTGCACAACTTGAGATGTTCCAAGGCCTTGGAGTGAGCCGTCAGTCTGGGGAGCACTGCAGTGAACCACCACACTAAAACTATTATCAAGCCCCTGGTGGAGGAGGCCTCCATAGGTAAGTTGCGCCTTTATAACATCTGATATCTGGTTAAGGGAGATCTCTTCTGATGACAGAGAGGTGGCCTGGGGAGGCTCACATACACTCCTGTCCAGGACAGTAATGAGAATCATGCTGTCCTCTGTTCTGTTCTGTAGGGAATTCCTCTGGAAGGGTAGAGAGGTGCCGATGGGCACACACACACTCCTACCCTGGAGCTTTAGCAAGATGTTGCATTGCTCCTCTGTTTTTCTGTTTCGGCACCAGGATTCTGTTTTTCTGTGTTTTGTTCTGTGGTCTATATGTTTTTTGTTGTTTTTTTTGTGCGTTTTTTTGTTTGATTTCTGTGGTAAAATTTTAAGGATATTGGACGTGAAAAAGGGTAACAAAGCAAGTAAGCCTGACACCCTTTCGACTGTGTTTTAAGGAACTGTGATGAACTTTACCCACCTTTGTTAAGCAGGAAGAAAGAAGCCCCTAGCTGGCTGCCTGGAGCACACCCACTGCACAGGGCAATGCCTGCTGGGGAACGAAGAACTGAGTATACCCCAGGTTAACAAGTGAAACTCTTTAAAATCCCTTGTCCCTCCAGATCATGAGAGTCACAACCTTTTGGCAGAGTCCCCTTGTTTTTCCTTTGTTAGCAAAGCAATAAACCTCCATTTTCTTTTTCTCAAAACCCTGTCCTCATTATTAAATTAGCATTAATTTGCTTCAGGGTCAGAAACCGAACTTTAAGTTACAAATTTTGATACCCGGCCCCGTCCCAGAACTTTTTGAGAGCTGACGACTGAAATGTTAGGAGATGGTGCATGCTTGGAGTGGACCCGAAACAGAAGAGCTAATCCTGTAAGTAAAAGGAGGGACTGAGGGACCCCAGCAACTGCCAAAGCCCTGTTGCTTCAGGGAATTCCCTCCTTCCTTCCCTGCACTGTAAGAATTATGACACCTCTGTCTTCTTTTAAAAGAGAAAAATAAAAAGGGGACACTAAATGCAGTAAAGTCACCATGGAGACCCTTGATTTTACATTTCAGGTAGCTTCTCTGTGAAAACATCTGGTCCCCTTGTGGGGACATCTGTGGTGCCACTGGTGCAGGAGATTTTTCTCTTATCTGCTCTGTTTTAAAGGCTTCTGTCTGTCAGCCATATTCTGTAGTTCCTTTCTGTCTGTCTTGTGCCTTTGTTTTTGGCACTTTAAGACATGTGCAATAATGTGTTTATATTATAAATTGTTTCTTGAGAATGATCTTAGCTGAATGTGTGTCTAAATGATGATGTTTTATTGTAAAAATCTGGTATCTGAATGCGTTTTTTGAAGCATTGCACAATATTGCAGTTAAAAGTCGGGTTTAGGTAATTGTTTAGTTTTTGATTTCAGATAATTCATGCCAGAGAACTTAAATACTTAGGATGGAAAACTAAAGAACTCTACTTCCAAGTTGGCAAGTAACTTCCAAATCATGCAGTCTTTTTTTCTCCAATTCTGAATTGGGTAGCCTGGGAAAATGTCACTGTGTTTACCAGTGCATTAATTTGGACAAGGATAGTAAATCATAGTATGATATCTGTTGACAAAACAAGATGTAAAGATATAAAATTTTGTGAATTGTATCTTAAACTTGTAGCATGATTTTCAACATCCTAACCAGAAAATTATGGTTAAAATGCCTTAGGCCTGAGGTGTCTGCTCAGAATAGCAGTTTTTTCCTGCTCCTTCCAGACCTCAGCCAGGACTTCTGTTGAAATGCAAATGAAAGTCTCCTGTAAGCTCAGTAGGAGACTGATCTGAGGCCTAAGGGAAAAAAATGGTAAATTGTATGGTATTTACTAATTACCGGCCAGTCATTTTTTCTAGGACTCATAATTTTTTCTTAGATTCTTTTTTTTTTTGAGTTTATGATTTTGATCCTACAGACCTAGGTTAATGTTTTTCTGATCAGTTTTATCTTTGACCAACTGTGGAGTTTTAAAAACATTGCAATGGTGATTTCACCTGTGAAAAGCTACAAGGCCTTCACTATTATTAGGTGTGCACACTTTTGTTATGTGTTTTATGTCTCTCTCTCTCTCTCTCTCTCTCTCTCTCTCTATATATATATATATATATATATATATATATATATACACATATGTCCGTATATCATTCAAATGATACACAAATTAACATATATAAGGAGCACTCATATAAAAAAGCGCTCATAAAAACAAATTTTAAAAAGTGGACCACAGATCTTTAATTCACGTGGTTTAAATGTTTCAATTTAGATTGGATAAACAGATAAATATAAATGTCTTCAAATTTATGCCTATAAGTTTTTCTAGGTGTTCAAAAATCTAATAAAATATTATTGTCTACCAAAGGTCTATATGACTTTGTTCTAGGACTTTTCCTTCAACCAAAAAATGGTTTACACTGTTCAATACATTTGTCTAATATTTTGATTAAAAAGTAAAGTAAATTTGATTTGGATTTACTCATTCATGAGTGTTTTTGTTTGATATCTGATTGATATACTAAGGTCTATCAATTTTTAGTACAAAATCTGTATAAAATGTTTACAATCTTATACAGACTTTCTACTAAAGTCTGTGTAAGATTGTAAAAATTAGTCATGTGTTAAAGAGACAAAAATTTCTTAAAACATAAGATTACTCATAACATTGTGTTTATTAAGTCTTATTTTTTCCAGAGCAAGCAACCATAAAAATTAAACAACTGTTTAAAACAGAACTGTTATTTTAGAGCACTGTACTGCCATTTCTTTAAAAGATAAACTTGGTTAATGTAGAAACATCAATGTAACTGTGATGCTATTAATGTGCTCATATCTTCCAGTTATACAACTCGATAAGGTAGAAACATTAAAAGAGCATTATATCAAGCTGGTGTTCTGAAGTTGTATGGTAAATAAAATATATATTGGGGATTTATTTACCTGTTATCAATAAGATATGTAAAGTTTTATGTTACACTTTACATTGTGCAACAATTTAAATGTATTTTTAAATTAATGAGAGCCTAATCTATTTGAATGTTAAAAACATTCAGCCATTCTTTAATTCATGTTTCAAAAGTGATATTATATGGTGTTAGCTAATGTTCATGTGACCTCAAGCAATTTATGTAAACTTTGTAAAAGGATATTAAAAAACGAAGATCAGCTTTAGAACTAAAACACTTATGATTTATAAAAAGCCCTGTCTTACCTGAGATAAGGCTCTGTGTCCCATCTTACTACATGTGAGAATGACTACGAAAGCAGTAGGTCAGATTTTATTTCATTTAAAGTTATGTTCAAAAGTTTTGTTTTTTTCTTTTTTTTTTTTCTCTCAAGTAAACTTGAGATCTCAAACAGGGAATATAAAGTAAAACTCACCCAAAAAATTCAGGGTAGCATTACATTAACTAAGTATTTTTACTCTTGTTAAAAAATCTTGTTTTTTAATTTGCTTATAAGTGATCTAAAGATTCCCTGTTGGTGTTTTAACTATGGCTGGAATCTTTCAGAATAAAATCTTGTGATATCCTGGCTTAGATTCCCAGTGCTCTGTGTAAAGTCACCCTGGGCCAAGATCTCAGATTCCAATGGTGAATCTCATGTGTGGCCTCCTGAAATCCCAACACAATTCATGGCAATACTTCTCTGAGGTCAGTTACACAACTCAGTCTCTAAGGGGAATCACAACAGAGTTCAAGCCCAGGTGGACCCAGGCATCTCTTCAAATTGCCACACAAATGATGACAATTAAAACCAAAACACTCTCACATGGCCCTCTTCATCTTTTTATATAGACACTAATCATAACCTCTAGCTGGAGGTTTCCATGAGGGGCACAGCCCAAGACAGTGTCAAAAATAATCTCCCTTGTCCCTCATTTGCCTAAAGTCAGGGTGGCCTGGACAACCTTAGTGTGAACCAGAAGTGATCAAATAGGCCTGCCGTTAATACTACTCCACTTCTCAAATTTGAGGCCTACTGACTGTGGGGTATAGATTTTTAGTGTGAATTGGAGTTATAAGAAAACCCAAGCACCTATTGTCTCCCCTCTGCAGCCCTTTGAAGAACTTATTTGACACAAATGATCCCTATTCTCACTTGATGGAGGTCAGGAATCTTACAGAGGAAGTCGAGAGGCTTCATCCACAATGACTGATCTTTTTTCCATTTAGGTTTTGGATGCCCACATGGGATCTTTCTTTAGATTCATCAGGTGCTGAAAATCTAAACCACAGGCTCACACAGGGCCAAGAGGCTGATTCAGATACATCCATTTCCAAAGCAATGAAGCAAAGAGCCACAGGTGATGCCCATTCATTTCCATTTGAAAACTGTTTTCTTCAGGCTTCACAAAGGGGTGGCCTGAGGCAAAGACCTTTCTGACATTCAGAGCAACAGAACAATAGGTAATCAAAAGGCCCCAAGCAGGGTTTCTCCATGGAGACTTTCCTTGTTACTCTAATATGTGAGTTTTCTGAGTTGCTCGCCATTCCCTTCAGCTATCCAGTACATGGCCATGTCACAGAGCTTGGAGGTGGTACATATCTTGTACAAAAATACATGATACTAATCTTGAGAGTGGCCAGAATTCATGAAAAAATGGAAAATTAGGTAGATAGCAGGTGTTGCCCATGGATAAGGCAAGCCTCAGTCCATTCATTAATTGGAAAGGATGCATGCTGGGAAGCTTTCTACTAGACAGGACACACCCAATGAGCTATTTTTTTCTAATATCCACAAAGAAAAACACAGTGGGATACACGGACATAGAAACAGTCTCCTTGTCAAATGACTTACTGGAAACAGTCCACTCCAATCCAAACAAACCTCCTTTTTTACCTATTCTCAGAACATGGAAAAAAACCACAAACACAAACCAACACCCACAAATGCAACTCCTTCCCCCAAGTAGGTCTGTCACTATCTGGAGTGTCCTCTGACTGGTAGGCCATACGATGTTCCCCACAAATGGCCTTTCTGTCTCAGATCTGGTCTCCTTGGTCAACTCTGTGAAGTTGTCAGGAGGCAGTGGTGAGCCAATTCCTGTCCTCTCAGGAAAGACCCCTCTTCAGAGCTTTCTTAGTATTTGGCAACCCTTACATCAGTAGGTACCAAGAAAGACTGACTCTGTCCTTAGTAAATCCAAACAAGTGAGCCCACTGCGACTGGGACTTGGACTGGCTCTGGTGCCTGGCTTCCTGGATCACAAAATTCAGAGAGTTCCATCGCCAAGGAAATGAGGTGAGGTCACTACCTTCAGGAAATAAATGAGGTCCCTGTCTTGGCCACTACTTTGTCCTAACAGTTGCATCCTAGTGTCTCCTGACATGGAGGCTGCCCTACTTCCTGTGATACTTTCACATGTTAGAATGGTATAGAAACCATAGTCACCTGGGAACAGCTCTCCACACAGGCCTGCTTTGGTCCATCTTCCCTGCATTAAGAATAGAGAGGCTGACTCAGACACATCCTTTCATTCTGACCATGTTGTTTGCCATGGAATATGACTTTTGTTCTCTCAGGTCTTTCATAGCTGCCTACATCTTCTCCAGGGATTATTTCTGCATGGATTTTGAGGTACTCAGCAGGTGGAAGATCTCCTAACTTCCTGTATTGTAATATCAACTTTATCCCTGCTCTTCTGTAAAGTGAGATTGAGGGAACATTGTATGGTTAGGGTTAATAGCATGTTCCATTTGGCTTAGGAATCATTCTGCTGGATGAATAATGGTATTGGGAACCAGCAATATTTATAAGAATATAGAAGTAAAATATAAGTATGAAAACAGAAATCTAGGTAATATTTGAAGCCCAGAAGGATTTGGGCTCTTGATTGGGATCCTTAGCTTGAGTAATGTTTTGCACCGAGGTCGATGCAAATCGATATACAATGGCATAAGACCCTGTACCTCAGATGATTGAATGTAGAAGAGAACATCCAGTGAAAAAGGGATAGTGTGTAGGATTAGAAAGATAGTCAGTAGGTTTAGGAGGAAGAGTGAGTCTAGGATTTGGACCAAAAGTTCTTTAGCAATAGGTTTCGGTTAGAGAGTGAATATAAATGGCACCATATGTGAAAAGTTGGGCACAATGATGAACTGGGAAAAATATGTAGGAAGGCAGACATCAATAGAGACATTAGGAAATCAGGCAAAGTATAACGTGAGTGATAAGATTTGACATTTTCAACAGGGTTGAGGTTGAATACATAATCTTAAAAAGAAACAAAAATGTAGTCACCAATTGGATTGACATTTGAGAGCATTAGGCAAACTGGACATGGATGTTTTTAGTAATCCATGTTCACATTCCATTGAGGCTTTATTGCAATCATAATGGTGACCTTTGCATTTTGTGTCCAGAATATTACTGTGATAATATGTATATGTAGATCAGGTGACATGAGTATTTCTTCCACCTTTTCTGGGAGCAATATTTTGAAAACATATAAATTAGTACTGGGGATACTAAGAGGTTTACCCTGTGTTGATGAATATAGAGATGATGCATTAATAGACCATACTGTGAAAAAATTATGTGACTGGTTCCAAATTTACATAATGGATTGTTTTAATATCTGAAAATATAGACGAAATCATATATTGATATATGTACATTCATTCCAACAAGTTATATATCTAATGGTATTATTAGGGTTACCGTTTATCATGAATAGTGTGTGAGTTTTGCTTCAAAAATGATAATGGAATCGAAAATAATGTGTTTAGAAAGAAGTCTAGTGAAAAGACCAGTCAAGAAACATAGAGGAATATATGTGTTCCAAAGGAGGAAGTGATTGAAAGTAAACCAAATATTTATAAATTTGTGAACTTGTGAATGAAAGGATATATTTTATGATGTCCATAAACTGAATAAATAATAACGCACCAAGTTTGAATAAAAATGAACTTTAAAAAACACATCATATCCAATAGGAATGTATTTGCATTGATGTTAAACTTGGTCAGTTAGTCTAGAAATATTAGGATTTGTAAGAACCCTTCCCTGAATTTAGTTTTCAGTACTAGGAAACAAATATGTATTTCAGTGGATGTATATTTCTGAGAGTAAACTTGTTAAAAGTTGATTATAAATCCACATATATGAATATGAATGAATTCAGGTGGTGTATAAGAAGACATATATTTCATATTTTGGAAAATCTGGAGACTATATATATATATATATATATATATATATATATATATATATAGAGAGAGAGAGAGAGAGAGAGAGAGAGAGAGAGAGAGACAAACACACACACATTATAATGTCACAATATATATGTCAATCGAAATTCATCATGAAAAATAACTCATCCGCATATCCCAAAATATTCATTTTACTGAACATGGATGTATGTATAATGTTGTTCATCTAGGAAGCTCACCCATGGGTTGAATTTTCTGTACCAACAGCGTTTAGGAGGAGTGATCTCTTCTCACAAATAGTATCTGCCAAGTCAGCCACCTTACAAGAATGTACGTGTGAAACCAGGTAGGATTCTATTTGTGCATATAAAAATACATGTGCTTAATAGGCTACAGAGAAAGTGAGACAGGAATTCATATATTTCTTAACTTTAAAAACACATGGAATAGTGTGTAGTGTCCCTCTTTATCCCTTTTGATTAACTTTGGCTTAAAATAAAGAATTTTATTGAGAATTTTTGTATATATCTTTGTCAGGAATATTGCTCTGAAGATTTCTTTCCTTGATGTGTCTTTGTCTGATTTTGGTATGTGAGTGATAATAGCCTCATGGAATGAGTTTGGAGGAGTTCCATCCTTTTCTATTTTATGGAATAATTTGAGGAGTATTGTGATGAATGCTTCTTTGAAGGTCTTGTAGAACATGGCTGAGAATCTGTCTGTTCCTGGGCTTTGCTTGATTGGTAGGCTGTTGACAGCAACTTCTATTTCATTGCTTGAAATTGATTTGTTTAAATTGTTCACATCCTACTAATTAAGTTTGGGTATATCTCTAAAATTTTATTGATGTCATCATGGTATTTTAATTTATTAGACTATAAATTTTCAAATTAGTTTTCAATTATTCTCTGTATTTTAGTTGTGTACTCTGTAAAAGTTCCTTTATGATCCTTAATTTTAGTAATTTGAGGTTTTTTTTCTTCATTAGCTTGGTTAAGGAAGTGTCAATTTTATTTATTTTTCAAAGATTAAATTTTGTGTTGTGTCAAAAAAAATAACACATGGAAAATTATTTCAATAAATTGAATAGATTTATAACTCCTACCTTATATTATGCAAAAGGCAAGTCCAACTATACACCATGTCTCTTCTGAAATGCTTGTATCTATTCTGTTTGGGTTCTTTTTCTCCATTATATTAGTATTAGTGGTAAGAGTCTCGTTGGGTATATGAATGTTTCTGAGAATAATCTTGTGAAAAGATAATTATAAATCCACATTCATGAATATGAAAAATTTAGGAAGTGCAAAATAAGACACATATATTTCATACTTTGAAAAATTTGGAGAGTATATCTATATTTATATCTATATATCTATATCTATATCTATATTTATATCTATCTATCTATATATATATATATATATATATACACACACACACACACACACACACAACACTCACAGACATTAAAAAGTACCAATATAAATGCCACTCGAAATTCATCAGTAAATATATATCATCCACAAATGCAAAAAATATTTATTTTACTAAACATGAGTTTATATATAATGTTTTTCTAATAGGACGCTCTCCTATAGGTTGAATTTTCATTTCCAAAAGCATTTAGGAGGAGTGAACTCTTCTCACAATTTGTATCTGCCAAGACAGCCACCTCACAAAAATGTACGTGTGATACCTGGTAGGATTCTATATATGCATATAAATATACATGTGTGAATAGGCTACAGAAAAGGGAAACAAGAATTCACATATTTGTTAAGTTTAAAAACACATGGACAATATTACAATTAAAATTTGACTAGATTTATAACTCCAACCTTATATAAGGCAAATGTCAAGTCCAACTATACAACATGTCTCCTCTGAAGTGCTTGTATTTCTATTGTGTTGGGTTAATTTTCACGATTATATTAGGATGAATAGTCTGAGTCTACTAGGTATGGGTTATTGTCAGGGATTCAGTACTTCGAATGAAAAATTGGAAAATGAATCCAATGTGTATGTAAATATACGCTGCACAAATATCCTCACGCTCTCATCCAGAACAATGCCTTGACATTACCTTCACCACAAGTAAGACACAACTAGAGGAGAAGAGTTACAAAATCAGTGAATACATATCTGGAATGGAAAATGCTAAGGAGTTCACATTCTGGAGGCGGTAGAGGAGTTTCAAAAAGTAAGGGACAGAGTAAACACTCCACAAACATGGAGCTCTGCTGGCCTAAAAACTTTTTGAGAAACTGCCTCTGAGCTTCCGCACTTGAAATATATGTTGTTTTCAGGAGATTTGGCTTCCTTTGTAGTGAGACCATCAAAGCTGGGTCTACATCTATGTGACCTGGAGGACATGGTTTCTTATTTTCCAATGAACAAGATGAAGCAGTGCTGAATCCTCTCTTTGTAAGTAAACTGAGGCCACTGGGGACTAAGTGTCTCCCCGTGTGGACTGTGAAGCCATTTGGTCCTCCTCCATTTTTTGTGGAGTTTTTGCTTCTGCACTCTGAGTTTGGTAGTTGTTTCACGAAATACTAGGAGCTAAACTGGGACACAGTGCTGGAGGGAGTTCTGTCACGTGTGGTGGGTCAGGGTCTGCAAGAGAATGCACCAACTAGGCTTCTATCTCTCACAGCTTTCCCCATTGCCCCCTTTTCCATATCAACCTGATTCTTAATTTTCCTCTGAAAACTCTCCATATAACAAGATGCCTTTACATATAAGGGTCTGCTGGCTGCACCATGTCAGTTACAAGCCATTTGGAATCCAATGGTAGATCCACAAGGCCCTTCCACGAATGTTTTATCAAACACCTCCCCACCACTGCTCTAGACCCACTACTCAGCAGGCTACAAACTACTGGCATCTCTGTTCTACACCATTTTCATGAAACTCAGTAAATCAAGGCACTGTCTGGTATAATCATGATCAGCAAAAGGACATCCAATGTTTCTCCAGTACCACCTGGTCATAGGTATTTCAAAAATTTCATGGTATTTATCTAGCCATTTTTCAAGCATGAAGTTGGAGGCACTGTGGGTTTCAATTCATTCAGCAAACATTAAATGGTGAGGAAGCTCATTTCAATAAAATCTCTGGAGAACTCTCACAGGCAAGGCTTCCCAAAGAGTGGACAAAAGGTCACATTAGGCGAGGCCCATTGAGGTCTATAATGTGAGGTCCATGTGTGTTTTGACTCTCAACTATGGCTGCCATTTCTTTAAGGATAAAATCATGTGATATCCTTGCTGAGATTCCCAGGCCTCTGTGGAAATACACCCGGGGCCTAGGTCTCAGTTTCCAAGAGCGACTTTCATGCATGGCCTCTTAAAATCCCAACAAAATTCATGGCAATGCTTCTCTGAGTTCAGTTCCAAAACCCAGTCTCTAAGGGGAATCACACCAGAGTTCAAGCCCACGTGGACACAGTCATTTATTCCAATGCCACACAAATGAGCAACATTAAAACCAAAACACTCCCACATAGCCCTCATCTTATTCCATATAGTCAATCATCTTAACATCTGGCTGGAGGTTTCCTTGAGGGGCGCAGCCCAAGACAGTGTCCAAAATCAGCTCGTTTGCCCCTCATTTGCCTAAAGTCAGGGTAGGCTGGACACCGTTTCTGTGAACCAGGAGTGAACAAATAAACCTGCCGTTAATACTTCTATGTTTCTCCAATTTGAGGTCTACTGATTTTAGGTATCAATTCTTTAGGTGATTTAGAGTCAAGCGAAAACACAAGCACCTCTGCAGGGCTTTGAAGAACTCATTTGACCTAAATAATCCCTATTCTCATTTGATGGAGTGCAGCAACCTAACAGAGGAAGGCAAGAGACTTCATCCAAAATGAATGATATTTTTTGCCATTGTGGTTTTGGAAGCTCACATGGGATCATTCTTAAGATGCATCAGGTGCTGAGAATCTAAGCTACAGCCACACACAGGTCCAAGAGGCTGATAAAGACACATCCCTTTCCAAAGCAATTAAGCTAAGAGCCACAGGTGAGGCCCATTCATTTCCATTTGAAAACTGTTTTCTTCAGGCTTCACAAAGGGGTGGCCTGAGGCAAAGACCTTCCTGACATTCAGTGCAACACAGCAATAAGTAAGCAAAAAGCCCAAAGCAGTGTTTCTGCACTGAGACTTTCCTGGTCACACTGATATCTGAGTTTTCTGAGATGCTCGCCATTCTCTTCAACTATCCTTTACATGGCCATGTCACAGAGCTTGGAGGTGGTACATATTTTGGACACAAATCCATGAGCCTATTCTGGAGAGTGGCCAGAATTCAGGAAGAAAACAACAACTTAGAAAGATAACAGGTGTTGCACATCGATAAGACAAGCTGCAGTCCATTCATATATTGGGCAGGATGAATTATATGGAGATTTATACTAAACAGGACACATCCATTAATGCATTCTCTTTTCTAATGTCTACAACAACGGACACAGTGGGATACACAGAAACAGAAACACTTGCCTTGTCAAATGACTTACTAGAAACTGTCCACTCCAAACCAAACAAAACGCCTTTCCTATCTATTCTCAGAACATGAGACAAAACAACAAACCCACACCCACTCCCACAAAGGCACCTCCTGCCCCCAAGTAGGTCTTTGACTATCCGAAGTATCCTCTGACTGGTGGGCCATACTATGTTCCCTCGACATGGCCTGTCTTCTCTCAGATCATGTTTCCTTGACCAACTCTGTGAAGATGTCAGGAAAAAGTGGTTAGCCACTACCTGTTTTCTCAGGAAAGGTCCATATTCATAGCTCTCCTTGCATTTGGCCATCCTCACATCATTAGGTACCAAGAAAACTGACTCTGTTCTTGGTAAATCCAAACAAGTGAGCCCACTGGGCCTGGGACTGGGACTTCCTCTGGGTGCCTGGCTTCTTGGATACCAAGTTCAGAGAGTTCCATCACCAAGGAAATGAGGTATGTCACATTCTTTGGAACTGAATGAGGTCACTGCCTTGGCAACCACTTTGTCCTAATGGTTGCTTCCAAGGGTTACATAAGATGGAGGTTTCCCCTACTTCCTGTGACACTTTCATAAGGTAGAATGTATATCAACCATTGGCACCCTGGAACAGCTCTCCACTCAGGCCTGGATTGTTCCACCTTGTCTACAGTAAGAAGAGAGAGGCAGATTCAGACACATCCCTTCATCCTGACTAGGTTGTTTGCCATGGAAGATGACTTTTGCTCTCTCAGGTGCTTCATACCTGCCTACAACTTCTCCAGGTATCATTTGTGCATGGACATTTGAGGTTCTCATCTGGTGGAAGATCCCCAACTTTCCTGTATTGTAAGAACCCCTCTGTCCCTGCTCTTCTGTAAAATGATTGAGGGAACAGTGTATACTTGGGGTTAAAAACAGGTTTGATTTGGTGACGAATGATTCTGTGCGATGAATAATGGCATTGGGAACCTGCAATATTTACAAGAATATAGAGGTGAAATATAAGTAGGAAAACAGAAATCTAGGTATGCTTTGAAGCCCAGAAGGGTTTTGCCCTTGATTGGGATACTTAGCTTTGAATTATGTTCTGCAAAGATGTCTCAGATAATTCGAATTACAATGGCATAGGACGTTGTACATTGGATGATAGATTTTAGAAGAGAACATCAGGTCAAAAAGGGATATTCAGTAGGATTAGGAAGATAGTCGGTAGGTTTAGGAAGAAGAGTGAGTACAGGATTTGGACCAAAAGTTCTTTAGCAATAGACTTTTGGTTATAGAGTGAATGTAAATGTCAGCACATATGAAGAGTCAGTCACTATGTTGAACTGGGGAAAATATGTAGAAAAGCAGATATCAATAGAAACATTACGAAATCAGGCAAAGTATAAAGTGAGGGATAGAATTAGACATTTTCAACAGTGTTGAGTTTGAATATATAAATAGGAAAAAACAAATATGTAGTCACCAATTGGATTGACAATTGACAGCATTAGGCAACCTGGATATGGATGTTTTTAGAAATCCATGTTCACTTTCCATTTAGGCTTTGGTACAATCATAAGTGTGACCTTTCCATTTTTTTTCCAGAATATTACTGTGATAATGAGGTGACATGAGTATTTCTTTCACCATTTCTGGGAGCAATATATTGAAGATGTAATATTAGAATCGGGGTACAAAGAGGTGTACCCTGTTTCTATGAACATAGAAAAAAAGCATGAATAGACCATACTGTGAATAAATAATATAATTTTTTCAACTTTAAATAATGAATTGAACTGATATCTGAAAAATTAAAGGAAATTGTATATTGATATACAATCATTCATTCCAACCAGTTATATATCTATTGGAAATATTAGTGTTTTGGTTTATCATGAAGAGTGTGTGAGTTTTGCTTCAAAATGATTATAAAATTCAAAATTATGTGTTTGGAAAGAAGTCTGATGAAAGGACCAGTCAAGAAACCCTGACAATACATGTGTTCTGAAGCAAGAAGTCATTAAAGTTGAAACAAATGCCTATTAATTTGTGAATTTGTGGATGCAATGTACATCCTATGATGTGCAAAAACTGAAGAAACAATAATGTACCAGTGTCGAATACAAATGAATGACAAATTACATATCATGTCCCATAGGAGTCTTCTTGCATTGATGTTAGACTGGGTCAGTTACTGTAGAGTAATTAGGATTTGTATGCACCATTCACTGAAGTTAGGTTTCAGTACTATGAAACAAATATGTATTTCAGGTGGATGAATATTTCTGATTATAATCTTGTGAAAAGTTGATTATAAATCCACATACATGTACATGAATGAATTTAGAGAGTATATATTAGACACATTTTTTCATATTTTGAAAAATTTGGAGAGTATATATATATCTATGTCTATACACACACACAGACACACACACACACAGACACACACACACACACAGACACACACACACACACAACATTCACAGACATTAAAAAGTACCAATATATATGCCAATCGAAATTCATCAGTAAATATATATCATCCACAGATGCAAAAATATTTATTTTACTGAACATGAGTTTATGCATAATTTTGTTCTACTAGGACGTTCTCCTATAGGCTGAATTTTCATTTCCAACAGCATTTAGGAGGAGTGAACACTTCTCACAATTTGTATCTGCCAAGACAGCCACCTCACAAAAATGTATGTGTGATACCTGGTAGGATTCTATATATGCATATAAATATACATGTGTGAATAGGCTACAGAAAAGGGAAATAAGAATTCACATATTTGTTAAGCTTAAAAACACATGGAGAATATTTCAATTAAAATTTGACGAGATTTATAACTCCTACCTTATATAATGCAAATGTCAAGTCCAACTATACAACATGTCTCCTCTGAAGTGCTTGTATTTCTATTGTGTTGGGTTAAATTTCCCCATTATATTAGGATGAATAGTCTGAGTCTACTAGGTAAGTTTTAGTGTCCGGGATTCAGTACTTCAAATGGAAAATTGGAAAATGAATCCAATGTGTATGTAAATATATGCTGCACAAATATCCTCACGCTCTCATCCAGAACAATGCCTTGACATTACCTTCACCCCAAGTAAGACACAATTAGAGGAGAAGAGTTACAAAATCAGTGAATACATATCTGGAATGGAAAATGCTCAGGAGTTCACAACCTTGGAGGTGGTAGAGGAGTTTCCAAAAGTAAGGGACAGGGTAAACACTCCACAAACATGGAGCTCTGCTGGCCTAAAATCTTTTTGAGAAACTGCCTCTGAGCTTCCGCACTTGAAATATATGTTGTTTTCATGAGATTTGGCTTCCTTTGTAGTGAGACCATCAAAGCTGGGTCTGCATCTATGTGACCTGGAGGACATGGTTTCTTATTTTCCAATGAACAAGATGAAGCAGTGCTGAATCCTCTCTTTTTAGGTAAATTAAGGTCACTAGAGACTAAGTGTTTCCCCGTCTCCCCGTGTGGACTGTGAAGCCATTTGGTCCTCCTCCACTTTTTGTGGTGTTTAGGCTGCTGCACTGTGAGTTTGGTATTTGTTTCACGAAATACTAGCAGCTAAACTGGGACACAGTGCTGGAAGGAGTTCTGTCACGTGTGGTGGGTCAGGGTCTGCAAGAGAATGCACCAACTAGGCTTCTATCTCGCACAGCTTGCCCCATTGCCCCCTTGTCCATATCAACCTGATTCTTAATTTTCCTCTTAAAACTCTCCATATAACAAGATGCCTTTACATATAAGGGTCTGCTGGCAGCACCATGTCAGTTACAAGCCATTTGGAATCCAATGGTAGATCCACATGGCCCTACCACGGATGTTTTATCAAACACCTCCCCAGCACTGCTCTAGACCCACTACTCAGCAGGCTCCAACTAACTGGCATCTCTGTTCTACACCATTTTCATGAAACTCAGTAAATCAAGGCACTGTCTGGTATACTCATGATCAGCAATAGGACATCCAATGTTTCTCCAGTGCCACCTGGTCATAGGAATTTCAAAAATTTCATGGTATTTATCTAGCCATTTTTCAAGCATGAAGTTGGAGGCACTGTGGGTTTCAATTCATTCAGCAAACATTAAATGGTGAGGAAGCTCATTTCAATGAAATCTCTGGAGAAATCTCACAGGCAAGGCTTCCCAAAGAATGGACAAAAGGTCACATTAGGCCAGGCCCATTGAGGTCTACAATGTGAGGTCCATGTGTGTTTTGACTCTCAACTATGGCTGCCATTTCTTTAAGAATAAAATCATGTGATATCCTTGCTGAGATTCCCAGGCCTCTGTGGAAATCTACCCGGGGCCTAGGTCTCAGTTTCCAAGAGCGACTTTCATGCGTGGCCTCTTAAAATCCCAACAAAATTCATAGCGATGCTTCTTTGAGTTCAGTTCCAAAACCCAGTGTTTAAGGGGAATCACACCAGAGTTCAAGCCCATGTGGAACCAGTCATTTTTTCCAATGCCACACAAATGACCAACATTAAAACCAAAACACTCCCACGTGGCCCTCACCTTATTCCATATAGTCAATCATCTTAAACTCTGGCTGGAGGTTTCCATGAGGGGTGCAGCCCAAGACAGTGTCCAAAATCAGCTCGTTTGCCCCTCATTTGCCTAAAGTCAGGGTAGCCTGGACACCGTTGCTGTGAACCAGGAGTGAACAAATAAGCCTGCCGTTAATACTTCTATGTTTCTCCAATTTGAGGGCTACTGATTTTAGGTATCGATTCTTTAGGTGATTTAGAGTCATGCGAAAACTCAAGCACCTCTGCAGGGCTTTGAAGAACTCATTTGACTCACAGAATCCCTATTCATATTTGTTGGAGTGCAGGAACCTAACAGAGGAAGGCAAGAGTCTTCATCCACAATGAATGATATTTTTTGCCATTCTGGTTTTGGAAGTTCACATGGGATCATTCTTAAGATCCATCAGGTGCTGAGAATCTAAGTCACAGCCACACACAGGACCAAGAGGCTGATAAAGACACATCCCTTTCCAAAGCAATTAAGCAAAGAACCACAGGTGAGGCCCATTCATTTCCAATTGAAAACTGCTTTCTTCAGGCTTCACAAAGGGGTGGCCTGAGGCAAAGGCCTTCCTGACATTCAGTGCAACACAACAATAAGTAAGCAAAAAGCCCAAAGCAGTGTTTCTGCACTGAGACTTTCCTGGTCACACTGATATCTGAGTTTTCTGAGATGCTCGCCATTCTCTTCAACTATCCTTTACATGGCCATGTCACAGAGCTTGGAGGTGATACATATTTTGGACACAAATCAATGAGCCCATTCTGGAGAGTGGCCAGAATTCAGGAAGAAAACAACAACTTAGAAAGATAGCAGGTGTTGCACATCGATAAGACAAGCTGCAGTCCATTCATATATTGGGCAGGATGAATTATAGGGAAGATTTATACTAGACAGGACACATCCATTAATGCATTCTCTTTTCTAATGTCTACAACAAAGGACACAGTGGGATACACATAAACAGAAACACTCGCCTTGTCAAATGACTTACTAGAAACTGTCTGCTCCAAACCAAACAAACCGCCTTTTCGATCTATTCTCAGAACATGAGACAATACAACAAACCCACACCCACTCCCACAAAGGCACCTCCTTCCCCCAAGTAGGTCTGTGACTATCCGGAGTGTCCTCTGACTGGTGGGCCATACTATGTTCCCCCAAAATGGCCTGTCTTCTCTCAGATCTTGTTTCCTTGACCAACTCTGTGAAGATGTCAGGGAAAAGTGGTTAGCCACTACCTGTTTTCTCAGGAAAGGTCCATCTTCAGAGCTCTCCTGGCATTTGGCCATCCTCACATCATTAGGTACCAAGAAAACTCACTCTGTCCTTGGTAAATCCAAACAAGTGAGCCCACTGGGCCTGGGACTGGGACTGCCTCTGGGTGCCTGGCTTCTTGGATACCAAGTTCAGAGAGTTCCATCACCAAGGAAATGAGGTATGTCACATTCTTTGGAACTGAATGAGGTCACTGCCTTGGCAACCACTTTGTCCTAACAGTTGCTTCCAAGGGTTACATAAGATGGAGGTTTCCCCTACTTCTTGTGACACTTTCATAAGGTAGAATGTATATCAACCATTGGCACCCGGGAACAGCTCTCCACTCAGGCCTGGATTGTTCCACCTTGTCTACAATAAGAAGAGAGAGGCAGATTCAGACACATCCCTTCATCCTGACCAGGTTGTTTGCCATGGAAGTTGACTTTTGCTCTCTCAGGTGCTTCATACCTGCCTACAACTTCTCCAGGTATCATTTGTGCATGGACATTTGAGGTTCTCATCTGGTGGAAGATCCCCAACTTTCCTGTATTGTAAGAACCCCTCTGTCCCTGCTCTACTGTAAAATGATTGAGGGAACAGTGTATACTTGGGGTTAAAAACAGGTTTGATTTGGTGACGAATGATTCTGTGCGATGAATAATGGGATTGGGAACCTGCAATATTTACAAGAATATAGAGGTGAAATATAAGTAGGAAAACAGAAATCTAGGTATGCTTTGAAGCCCAGAAGGGTTTTGCCCTTGATTGGGATACTTAGCTTTGAATTATGTTCTGCAAAGATGTCTCAGATAATTTGATATACAATGGCATAGGACCTTGTACATTGGATGATTGAATTTAGAAGAGAACATCCAGTCAAAAAGGGATATTCAGTAGGTTTAGGAAGATAGTCGGTAGGTTTAGGAAGACGAGTGAGTATAGGATTTGGACCAAAAGTTCTTTAGCAATAGACTTTTGGTTATAGAGTGAATGTAAATGTCAGCACATATGAAGAGTCAGACACTATGTTGAACTGGGGAAAATATGTAGAAAAGCAGATATCAATGGAAACATTACGAAATCAGGCAAAGTATAAAGTGAGGGATAGAATTAGACATTTTCAAGAGGGTTGAGTTTCAATATATAAATTAGGAAAAAACAAATATGTAGTCACCAATAGGAGTGACAATTGACAGCATTAGGCAACCTGGACATGGATGTTTTTAGAAATCCATGTTCACTTTCCATTTAGGCTTTGGTACAATCATAAGTGTGACCTTTCCATTTTTTGTCCAGAATATTACTGTGATAATGAGGTGACATGAGTATTTCTTTCACCATTTCTGGGAGCAATATATTGAAGATGTAAAATTAGAATCGGGGGTACAAATAGGTGTACCCTGTTTCTATGAACATAGAGAAAAACCACGAATAGACCATACTGTGAATAAATAATATAACTTTTTTGAACTTTAAATAATGAATTGAACTGATATCTGAAAAATTAAAGGAAATTGTATATTGATATACAATCATTCATTCCAACCAGTTATATATCTAATGGAAATATTAGTGTTTTGGTTTATCATGAAGAGTGTGTGAGTTTTGCTTCAAAATGATTATGGAAATTCAAAATAATGTGTTTGGAAAGAAGTCTCATGAAAAGACCAGTCAAGAAACCCTGACAATACATGTGTTCTGAAGCAAGAAGTGATTAATGTTGAAACAAATGCCTATTAATTTGTGAACTTGGGGATGAAATGTATATCCTATGATGTGCAAAAACTGAAGAAACAATAATGTACCAGTGTCGAGTACAAATGAATGACAAATTACATATCATGTCCCATAGGAGTCTACTTGCATTGATGTTAGACTGGGTCAGATACTGTAGAATAATTAGGATTTGTATGCACCCTTCACTGAAATTAGTAGTCAGTACTAGGAAACAAATATGTATTTCAGGTGGATGAATATTTCTGATTATAATCTTGTGAAAAGTTGATTATAAATCAACATACATGAACATGAATGAATTTAGAGAGTGTATACTAGACACATATATTTCATATTTGGAAAACTTTGGAGAGTATATCTATATCTATATCTATACACACACACACACACACACACACACAACACTCACAGACATTAAAAAGTACCAATATAAATGCCAATCGAAATTCATCAGTAAATATATATCATCCACAGATGCAAAAATATTTATGTTACTGAACATGAGTTTATGTATAATGTTGTTCTTCTAGGACGCTCTGTTATAGGTTGAATTTTCATTTCCAACAGCATTTAGGTGGAGTGAACACTTCTCACAATTTGTATCTGCCAAGACATCCACCTTACAAAAATGTACGTGTGATACCTGGTAGGATTCTATATATGCATATAAATATACATGTGTGAATAAGCTACAGAAATTGGAAACAAGTATTCACATATTTGTTAAGTTTAAAAACACATGGAGAATATTTCAATTAAAATTTGACTAGATGTATAACTCCTACCTTATATAATGCAAATGTCAAGTCCAACTATAGAACATGTCTCCTCTGAAGTGCTTGTATTTCTATTGTGTTGGGTTAATTTTCCCCATTATATTAGGATGAATAGTCTGAGTCTACTAGGTATGGGTTAGTGTCAGGGATTCAGTACTTCGAATGAAAAATTGGAAAATGAATCCAATGTGTATGTAAATATATGCTGCACAAATATCCTCCCGCTCTCATCCAAAACAATGCCTTGACATTACCTTCACCCCAAGTAAGACACAATTAGAGGAGAAGAGTTACACAATCAGTGAATACATATCTGGAATGGAAAATGCTCAGGAGTTCACAACCTTGGAGGTGGTTTAGGAGTTTCCAAAAGTAAGGGACATGGTAAACACTCCACAAACATGTAACTCTGCTGGCCTAAAAACTTTTTGAGAAACTGCCTCTGAGCTTCCACAATTGAAATATATGTTGTTTTCATGAGATTTGGCTTCCTTTGTAGTGAGACCATCAAAGCTGGGTCTGCATCTATGTGACCTGGAGGACATGGTTTCTTATTTTCCAATGAACAAGATGAAGCAGTGCTGAATCCTCTCTTTATAGGTAAACTGAGGCCACTGGGGACTAAGTGTCTCCCCGTCTCCCCGTGTGGACTGTGAAGCCATTTGGTCCTCCTCCACTTTTTGTGGTTTTTAGGCTGCTGCACTGTGAGTTTGGTATTTGTTTCACGAAATACTAGCAGCTAAACTGGGACACAGTGCTGGAGGGAGTTCTGTCACGTGTGGGGGGTCAGGGTCTGCAAGAGAATGCACCAAATAGGCTTCTATCTCTCACAGCTTGCCCCATTGCCCCCTTGTCCATATCAACCTGATTCTTAATTTTCCTCTTAAAACTCTCCATATAACAAGATGCCTTTACATATAAGGGTCTGCTGGCAGCACCATGTCAGTTACAAGCCATTTGGAATCCAATGGTAGATCCACATGGCCCTACCACGGATGTTTTATCAAACACCTCCCCAGCAATGCTCTAGACCCACTACTCAGCAGGCTCCCACTAACTGGCATCTCTGTTCTACACCATTTTCATGAAACTCAGTAAATCAAGGCACTGTCTGGTATACTCATGATCAGCAATAGGACATCCAATGTTTCTCCAGTGCCACCTGGTCATAGGAATTTCAAAAATTTCATGGTATTTATCTAGCCATTTTTCAAGCATGAAGTTGGAGGCACTGTGGGTTTCAATTCATTCAGCAAAGATTAAATGGTGAGGAAGATAATTTCAATGAAATCTCTGGAGAAATCTCACAGGCAAGGCTTCCCAAAGAATGGACAAAAGGTCACATTAGGCCAGGCCCATTGAGGTCTACAATGTGAGGTGCATGTGTGTTTTGACTCTCAACTATGGCTGCCATTTCTTTAAGAATAAAATCATGTGATATCCTTGCTGAGATTCCCAGGCCTCTGTGGAAATCTACCCGGGGCCTAGGTCTCAGTTTCCAAGAGCGACTTTCATGCGTGACCTCTTAAAATCCCAACAAAATTCATAGCAATGCTTCCTTGACTTTCAGTTCCAAAACCCAGTGTTTAAGGGGAATCACACCAGAGTTCAAGCCCACGTGGAACCAGTCATTTTTTCCAATGCCACACAAATGACCAACATTAAAACCAAAGCACTCCCACATGGCCCTCACCTTATTCCATATAGTCAATCATCTTAAACTCTGGCTGGAGGTTTCCATGAGGGGTGCAGCCCAAGACAGTGTCCAAAATCATCTCGTTTGCCCCTCATTTGCCTAAAGTCAGGGTAGCCTGGACACCGTTGCTGTGAACCAGGAGTGAACAAATAAGCCTGCCGTTAATACTTCTATGTTTCTCCAATTTGAGGGCTACTGATTTTAGGTATCGATTCTTTAGGTGATTTAGAGTCATGGGAAAACACAAGCACCTCTGCAGGGCTTTGAAGAACTCATTTGACTCACAGAATCCCTATTCATATTTGTTGGAGTGCAGGAACCTAACAGAGGAAGGCAAGAGTTTTCATCCACAATGAATGATATTTTTTGCAATTTAGTTTTGGAAGCTCACATGGGATCATCCTTAAGATCCATCAGGTGCTGAGAATCTAAGTCACAGCCACACACACGACCAAGAGGCTGATAAAGACACATCCCTTTCCAAAGCAATTAAGCAAAGAACCACAGGTGAGGCCCATTCATTTCCATTTGAAAACTGTTTTCTTCAGGCTTCACAAAGGGGTCGCCTGAGGCAAAGACCTTCCTGACATTCAGTGCAACACAACAATAAGTAAGCAAAAAGCCCAAAGCAGTGTTTCTGCACTAAGTCTTTCCTGGTCACACTGATATCTGAGTTTTCTGAGATGCTCGAAATTCTCTTCAACTATCCTTTACATGGCCATGTCACAGAGCTTGGAGGTGGTACATATTTTGGACACAAATCCCTGAGCCCATTCTGGAGAGTGGCCAGAATTCAGGAAGAAAACAAAAACTTAGAAAGATAGCAGGTGTTGCACATCGATAAGACAAGCTACAGTCCATTCATATATTGGGCAGGATGAATTATAGGGAAGATTTATACTAGACAGGACACATCCATTAATGCATTCTCTTTTCTAATGTCTACAACAACGGACACAGTGGGATACACATAAACAGAAACACTCGCCTTGTCAAATGACTTACTAGAAACTGTCTGCTCCAAACCAAACAAACCACCTTTTCGATCTATTCTCAGAACATGAGACAAAACAACAAACCCACACCCACTCCCACAAAGGCACCTCCTTCCCCCAAGTAGGTCTGTGACTATCCGGAGTGTCCTCTGACTGGTGGGCCATACTATGTTCCCCCGAAATGGCCTGTCTTCTCTCAGATCTTGTTTCCTTGACCAAATCTGTGAAGATGTCAGGAAAAAGTGGTTAGCCACTATCTGTTTTCTCAGGAAAGGTCCATCTTCAGAGCTCTCCTGGCAATTGGCCATCCTCACATCATTAGGTACCAAGAAAACTGACTCTGTCCTTGGTAAATCCAAACAAGTGAGCCCACTGGGCCTGGGACTGGGACTGCCTCTGGGTGCCTGGCTTCTTGGATACCAAGTTCAGAGAGTTCCATCACCAAGGAAATGAGGTATGTCACATTCTTTGGAACTGAATGAGGTCACTGCCTTGGCAACCACTTTGTCCTAACAGTTGCTTCCAAGGGTTACATAAGATGGCGGTTTCCCCTACTTCTTGTGACACTTTCATAAGGTAGAATGTATATCAACCATTGGCACCCGGTAACAGCTCTCCACTCAGGCCTGGATTGTTCTACCTTGTCTACAATAAGAAGCGAGAGGCAGATTCAGACACATCCCTTCATCCTGACCAGGTTGTTTGCCATGGAAGATGACTTTTGCTCTCTCAGGTGCTTCATACCTGCCTACAACTTCTCCAGGTATCATTTGTGCATGGACATTTGAGGTTCTCATCTGGTGGAAGATCCCCAACTTTCCTGTATTGTAAGAACCCCTCTGTCCCTGCTCTTCTGTAAAATGATTGAGGGAACAGTGTATACTTGGGGTTAAAAACAGGTTTGATTTGGTGACGAATGATTCTGTGCAATGAATAATGGGATTGGGAACCTGCAATATTTACAAGAATATAGAGGTGAAATATAAGTAGGAAAACAGAAATCTAGGTATGCTTTGAAGCCCAGAAGGGTTTTGCCCTTGATTGGGATACTTAGCTTTGAATTATGTTCTGCAAAGATGTCTCAGATAATTTGATATACAATGGCATAGGACCTTGTACATTGGATGATTGAATTTAGAAGAGAACATCCAGTCAAAAAGGGATATTCAGTAGGTTTAGGAAGATAGTCGGTAGGTTTAGGAAGACGAGTGAGTATAGGATTTGGACCAAAAGTTCTTTAGCAATAGACTTTTGGTTATAGAGTGAATGTAAATGTCAGCACATATGAAGAGTCAGACACTATGTTGAACTGGGGAAAATATGTAGAAAAGCAGATATCAACGGAAACATTACGAAATCAGGCAAAGTATAAAGTGAGGGATAGAATTAGACATTTTCAAGAGGGTTGAGTTTCAATATATAAATTAGGAAAAAACAAATATGTAGTCACCAATAGGATTGACAATTGACAGCATTAGGCAACCTGGACATGGATGTTTTTAGAAATCCATGTTCACTTTCCATTTAGGCTTTGGTACAATCATAAGTGTGACCTTTCCATTTTTTGTCCAGAATATTACTGTGATAATGAGGTGACATGAGTATTTCTTTCACCATTTCTGGGAGCAATATATTGAAGATGTAAAATTAGAATCGGGGGTGCAAATAGGTGTACCCTGTTTCTATGAACATAGAGAAAAACCACAAATAGACCATACTGTGAATAAATAATATAACTTTTTTGAACTTTAAATAATGAATTGAACTGATATCTGAAAAATAAAAGGAAATTGTATATTGATATACAATCATTCATTCCAACCAGTTATATATCTAATGGAAATATTAGTGTTTTGGTTTATCATGAAGAATGTGTGAGTTTTGCTTCAAAATGATTATGGAAATTCAAAATAATGTGTTTGGAAAGAAGTCTCATGAAAAGACCAGTCAAGAAACCCTGACAATACATGTGTTCTGAAGCAAGAAGTGATTAATGTTGAAACAAATGCCTATTAATTTGTGAACTTGTGGATGAAATGTATATCCTATGATGTGCAAAAACTGAAGAAACCATAATGTACCAGTGTCGAATACAAATGAATGACAAATTACATATCATGTCCCATAGGAGTCTACTTGCATTGATGTTAGACTGGGTCAGATACTGTAGAATAATTAGGATTTGTATGCACCCTTCACTGAAGTTAGTAGTCAGTACTAGGAAACAAATATGTATTTCAGGTGGATGAATATTTCTGATTATAATCATGTGAAAATTTGATTATAAATCAACGTACATGAACATGAATGAATTTATAGAGTGTGTACTAGACACATATATTTCATATTTGGAAAACTTTGGAGAGTATATCTATATCTATATCTATACACACACACACACACACACACGCACACACACACACACAACACTCACAGACATTAAAAAGTACCAATATAAATGCCAATCAAAATTCATCAGTAAATATATATCATCCACAGATTCAAAAATATTTATGTTACTGAACATGAGTTTATGTATAATGTTGTTCTTCTAGGACGGTCTCTTATAGGTTGAATTTTCATTTCCAACAGCATTTAGGAGGAGTGAACACTTCTCACAATTTGTATTTGCCAAGACATCCACCTTACAAAAATGTACGTGTGATACCTGGTAGGATTCTATATATGCATATAAATATACATGTGTGAATAGGCTACAGAAATTGGAAACAAGTATTCACATATTTGTTAAGTTTAAAAACACATGGAGAATATTTCAATTAAAATTTGACTAGATGTATAACTCCTACCTTATATAATGCAAATGTCAAGTCCAACTATAGAACATGTCTCCTCTGAAGTGCTTGTATTTCTATTGTGTTGGGTTAATTTTCCCCATTATATTAGGATGAATAGTCTGAGTCTACTAGGTATGGGTTAGTGTCAGGGATTCAGTACTTCGAATGAAAAATTGGAAAAAGAATCCAATGTGTATGTAAATATATGCTGCACAAATATCCTCCCGCTCTCATCCAAAACAATGCCTTGACATTACCTTCACCCCAAGTAAGACACAATTAGAGGAGAAGAGTTACACAATCAGTGAATACATATCTGGAATGGAAAATGCTCAGGAGTTCACAACCTTGGAGGTGGTTTAGGAGTTTCCAAAAGTAAGGGACAGGGTAAACACTCCACAAACATGTAACTCTGCTGGCCTAAAAACTTTTTGAGAAACTGCCTCTGAGCTTCCGCACTTGAAATATATGTTGTTTTCATGAGATTTGGCTTCCTTTGTAGTGAGACCATCAAAGCTGGGTCTGCATCTATGTGACCTGGAGGACATGGTTTCTTATTTTCCAATGAACAAGATGAAGCAGTGCTAAATCCTCTCTTTATAGGTAAACTGAGGCCACTGGGGACTAAGTGTCTCCCCGTCTCCCCGTGTGGACTGTGAAGCCATTTGGTCCTCCTCCACTTTTTGTTGTTTTTAGGCTGCTGCACTGTGAGTTTGGTATTTGTTTCACGAAATACTAGCAGCTAAACTGGGACACAGTGCTGGAGGGAGTTCTGTCACGTGTGGTGGGTCAGGGTCTGCAAGAGAATGCACCAACTAGGCTTCTATCTCGCACAGCTTGCCCCATTGCCCCCTTGTCCATATCAACCTGATTCTTAATTTTCCTCTTAAAACTCTCCATATAACAAGATGCCTTTACATATAAGGGTCTGCTGGCAGCACCATGTCAGTTACAAGCCATTTGGAATCCAATGGTAGATCCACATGTCCCTACCACGGATGTTTTATCAAACACCTCCCCAGCACTGCTCTAGACCCACTACTCAGCAGGCTCCAACTTACTGGCATCTCTTTTATACACCATTTTCATGAAACTCAGTAAATCAAGGCACTGTCTGGTATACTCATGATCAGCAATAGGACATCCAATGTTTCTCCAGTGCCACCTGGTCATAGGAATTTCAAAAATTTCATGGTATTTATCTAGCCATTTTTCAAGCATTAAGTTGGAGGCACTGTGGGTTTCAATTCATTCAGCAAACATTAAATGGTGAGGAAGCTAATTTCAATGAAATCTCTGGAGAAATCTGACAGGCAAGGCTTCCCAAAGAATGGACAAAAGGTCACATTAGGCCAGGCCCATTGAGGTCTACAATGTGAGGTGCATGTGTGTTTTGACTCTCAACTATGGCTGCCATTTCTTTAAGAATAAAATCATGTGATATCCTTGCTGAGATTCCCAGGCCTCTGTGGAAATCTACCCGGGGCCTAGGTCTCAGTTTCCAAGAGCGACTTTCATGCGTGGCCTCTTAAAATCCCAACAAAATTCATAGCGATGCTTCTTTGAGTTCAGTTCCAAAACCCAGTGTTTAAGGGGAATCACACCAGAGTTCAAGCCCACGTGGAACCAGTCATTTTTTCCAATGCCACAGAAATGACCAACATTAAAACCAAAACACTCCCACGTGGCCCTCACCTTATTCCATATAGTCAATCATCTTAAACTCTGGCTGGAGGTTTCCATGAGGGGTGCAGCCCAAGACAGTGTCAAAAATAAGCTCCCTTGCCCCTCATTTGCCTAAATTCAGGGTAGCCTGGACACCGTTGCTCTGAACCAGGAGTGAACAAATAAGCCTGCCGTTAATACTTCTGTGTTTCTCCAATTTGAGGCCTACTGACTTTAGGTATGGATTCTTTAGGTGATTTAGAGTCATGCGAAAACACAAGCACCTCTGCAGGGTTTTAAGAACTCATTTGATCCAAAGAATCCCTATTCTCATTTGTTGGAATGCAGGAACCTAACAGAGGAAGGCAAGAGACTTCATCCACAATGAATGATATTTTTTTGCCATTTTGGTTTTGGAAGCTAACATGGGGTCATTCTTAAGATCCATCAGGTGCTGAGAATCTAAGTCACAGCCACACACAGGTCCAAGAGGCTGATAAAGACACATCCCTTTCCAAAGCAATTAAACAAAGAGCCACAGGTGAGGCCCATTCATTTCCATTTGAAAACTGTTTTCTTCAAGCTTCACAAAGGGGTGGCCTGAGGCAAAGACCTTCCTGACATTCAGTGCAACACAACAATAAGTAAGCAAAAGGCCCAAAGCAGGGTTTCTGCACTGAGACTTTCCTTGTCACACTGATATCTGAGTTTTCTGAGATGCTCGCCATTCTCTTCAGCTATCCAGTACATGGCCATGTCACAGAGCTTGGAGGTGGTACATATTTTGGACACAAATCCCTGAGCCTATCTGGAGAGTGGCCAGAATTCAGGAAGAAAACAACAACTTAGAAAGATAGCAGTTGTTGCACATCGATAAGACAAGGTGCAGTCCATTCATATGTTGGGCAGGATGAATTATGGGACGATTTATACTAGACAGGACACATCCATTAATGCATTCTCTTTTCTAATGTCTACAACAACGGATACAGTGGGATACACATAAACAGAAACACTCGCCTTGTCAAATGACTTACTAGAAACTGTCTGCTCCAAACCAAACAAACCGCCTTTTCGATCTCTTCTCAGAACATGAGACAAAACAACAAACCCACACCTACTCCCACAAAGGCACCTCCTTCCCCCAAGTAGGTCTGTGACTATCCGGAGTGTCCTCTGACTCGTGGGCCATACTATGTTCCCCCGAAATGGCCTGTCTTCTCTCAGATCTTGTTTCCTTGACCAACTCTGTGAAGATGTCAGGAAAAAGTGGTTAGCCACTACCTGTTTTCTCAGGAAAGGTCCATCTTCAGAGCTCTCCTGGCACATCATTAGGTACCAAGAAAACTGACTCTGTCCTTGGTAAATCCAAACAAGTGAGCCCACTGGGCCTGGGACTGGGACTGCCTCTGCGTGCCTGGCTTCTTGGATACCAAGTTCAGAGAGTTCCATCACCAAGGAAATGAGGTATGTCACATTCTTTGGAACTGAATGAGGTCACTGCCTTGGCAACCACTTTGTCCTAACAGTTGCTTCCAAGGGTTACATAAGATGGAGGTTTCCCCTACTTCCTGTGACACTTTCATAAGGTAGAATGTATATCAACCATTGGCACCCGGGAACAGCTCTCCACTCAGGCCTGGATTGTTCCACCTTGTCTACAATAAGAAGAGAGAGGCAGATTCAGACACATCCCTTCATCCTGACCAGGTTGTTTGCAATGGAAGATGACTTTTGCTCTCTCAGGAGCTTCATACCTGCCTACAACTTCTCCATGTATCATTTGTGCATGGACATTTGAGGTTCTCATCTGGTGGAAGATCCCCAACTTTCCTGTATTGTAAGAACCCCTCTGTCCCTGCTCTTCTGTAAAATGTTTGAGGGAACAGTGTATACCTGGGGTTAAAAACAGGTTTGATTTGGTGATGAATGATTCTGTGCGATGAATAATGGGATTGGGAACCTGCAATATTTACAAGAATATAGAGGTGAAATATAAGTAGGAAAACAGAAATCTAGGTATGATTTGAAGCCCAGAGGGTTTTGCCCTTGATTGGGATACTTAGCTTTGAATTATGTTCTGCAAAGATGTCTCAGATAATTTGATATACAATGGCATAGGACCTTGTACATTGGATGATTGAATTTAGAAGAGAACATCCAGTCAAAAAGGGATATTCAGTAGGATTAGGAAGATATTCGGTAGGTTTAGGAAGACGAGTGAGTATAGGATTTGGACCAAAAGTTCTTTAGCAATAGACTTTTGGTTATAGAGTGAATGTAAATGTCAGCACATATGAAGAGTCAGACACTATGTTGAACTGGGGAAAATATGTAGAAAAGCAGATATCAATGGAAACATTACGAAATCAGGCAAAGTATAAAGTGAGGGATAGAATTAGACATTTTCAACAGGGTTGAGTTTCAATATATAAATTAGGAAAAAACAAATATGTAGTCACCAATAGGATTGACAATTGACAGCATTAGGCAACCTGGACATGGATGTTTTTGAAATCCATGTTCACTTTCCATTTAGGCTTTGGTACAATCATAAGTGTGACCTTTCCATTTTTTGTCCAGAATATTGCTGTGATAAGGAGGTGACATGAGTATTTCTTTCACCATTTCTGGGAGCAATGTATTGAAGATGTAAAATTAGAATCGGGGGTACAAATAGGTGTACCCTGTTTCTATGAACATAGAGAAAAACCACGAATAGACCATACTGTGAATAAATAATATAACTTTTTTGAACTTTATATAATGAATTGAACTGATATCAGAAAAATAAAAGGAAATTGTATATTGATATACAATCATTCATTCCAACCAGTTATATATCTAATGGAAATATTAGTGTTTTGGTTTATCATGAAGAGTGTGTGAGTTTTGCTTTAAAATGATTATGGAAATTCAAAATAATGTGTTTGGAAAGAAGTCTCATGAAAAGACCAGTCAAGAAACCCTGACAATACATTAGTTCTGAAGCAAGAAGTGATTAATGTTGAAACAAATGCCTATTAATTTGTGAACTTGTGGATGAAATGTATATCCTATGATGTGCAAAAACTGAAGAAACAATAATGTACCAGTGTCGAATACAAATGAATGACAAATTACATATCATGTCCCATAGGAGTCTACTTGCATTGATGTTAGACTGGGTCAGATACTGTAGAATAATTAGGATTTGTATGCACCCTTCACTGAAGTTAGTAGTCAGTACTAGGAAACAAATATGTATTTCAGGTGGATGAATATTTCTGATTATAATCTTGTGAAAAGTTGATTATAAATCCACATACATGAACATGAATGAATTTAGAGAGTGTATACTAGACACATATATTTCATATTTGGAAAACTTTGGAGAGTATATCTATATCTATATCTATACACACACACACACACACACACACACACACACACAACACAGACATTAAAATGTACCAATATAAATGCCAATCGAAATTCATCAGTAAATATATATCATCCACAGATGCTTCTTCCGGACCCAGTCTCCTCTCCAAACACTCCTCCCTTAACACCTGTTAGTCTAGTCTATTATAATACCCCAGAGGAAAAAGGGACTCTTGCCGCAAAATGGGAAGGCCCCTATCCTGTCATTCTCTTTACCCTTACCGCCGCCAAACTCTCCTTACCAGACAACTGTCTCACTCCCTGGATTCACATGTCTAGGTTGAAGCCACATCACCAGGAGGCCCCACCTGCTGAAGACAGGGCCACCCCAGAGGAACTCCAAGAATCACCTACTGAACCTCCCCTTTACTCCTGCTCTCCACACCCATCTCACCCATTTTAGTTGTGGCTCACACGGTTTTCCTTGCAGCCCAATTCCTCTTAAAGAAGGCACAATGAGCTCTCCCAACACCCTAGTCTTCTCTAACTGCTTGTTTTTTGTGCTCTGCTTATTTTCTTTGCTCTGTCAGGACTGGTCTTTACCCTCCTCACCTACCATGCATTTATTCACTTTTCGGGAACGATACTCAGAACATGGCATGCAGAAGGTCTGCGCAGTGGATGCAACTACTTGCTTCATCCACAACTGCACCTCTATTTCCCTAAAATTGTCACCTTCAAGGACCTTCGTCCCTGGTAGCTGAAACTGGCCTTTCATTTGCTTCCTTTTTGATCAAACAAAAGACTATTGTCATTGGTGGCCTGAGATATATAATGGGTGCCCCTATTGGTCATGCATGTTCCATGATGAACGTGGTAGCTATTCTTACCACTCATTTGGTTACCCTGAAGGGTGGACTTCTAGTTACATAAAGTGGCATAAAGGCTCTTCATCCAGTAACAATGGATGGTATGCTTTAGATAAACCTGACCCCAAGGCCAAACGATGGGGCTATGTTGAGTTTGCTGTCTATGCTCGGACAACCTCAGTCAGACCCACAGGGTGGATGACTATTGGCCGCACCCTGATTACGCAACCTAAGGCAAACATCCAGGTAGTCGAACACATTAAGGACTCAGAATCAAAACTTTGAGATCATATCCATAGCTCATCCAAAGAGGATTCAGAGCCTTCAACCCTCTCAGGTCCCCCTCCCACATGGCTCAATTTGCTACACCAAACTTTTTGATTATTAAACTCCACCCCTCTTTCTGTGCCTACTTCTCAGTGCTTTCTCTGTGCTTCACTTAGTCGTCCACTTCTAGCAGCAGTCCCATTAGCGGCAGGAAATATTCCAGCAAAACCCTACAATTTCTCTAAAAAGGACAACCCCTACATGTGACACGTATCCCACTGTGGGAAAGTTATTCCACCAATACTTTATTTCCTTTCATCTGTTTCCACCTGCCAATAATGAATCCTTTACCCATTTGTTCCTTGAGCTACAGCACCCCATAGAGCCCTGTGTTTATGCAACCTGGACCTTTCCCCTGGTGTAATGGTTCTTTAAGTACCTCAACCATCAATGTCTCTGGCGCCTGTTTCTTGGTTACTGTAGTTCCTCAGCTATCTTTGTATACTCCCACCAAATTCTGACAGTTGGCCCTACCTTCCCGCACCCGTAGGGTAGTCTTTCTGCCGGTTCTGGTAGGCCTCATTTTAACCTCAGTAACAGTTCTCGGACTCTCTGGTGGAGCTATAGGTCATGCTCTATGGGATCCAATGACCTTCAACAAAAACTGCAGGAAACACTCAATACCATGGCTGAGTCTCTGGGTTCCTTGCAGCGGCAGGTTACTTCATTGGCACAAGTGGCTTTACAGAACCAAAGGGCAATTGATCTTCTCACTGCAGAAAAAGGGGTTACATGCCTATTCCTCAGAGAGGAATTTTGCTATTATGTTAATGAATCTGGGCTAATAAAAAAAATGTTGTTAAATTGCAGGAATTATCGACCCAATTGCTCAAACCTACCTCCTCCAATCCCATAACGGGGTTCTTCCAATCCTATCTTGCCATGTACTTACTACATATCTTGGATCCCCTTATTTGGATGCTCCTTTTTTGTGCTCTCTTGCCCTGCATAATGAAGTGCCTTCAAACCCAACTGCATAAAATTCCTAATCAAACTTTCAACCAGCTTTTGCTTAGTCACTACCAGCCTCTGATGACCGATGAATCCCCAACATCTCCAAGAGAACAGTTCACTCAGTGATGAAGCTCACTACCAGGCACGATGGAATGCAACGGGTATTAGACAGCGGGAGACAACGAGCTCGGAGAACCTCTTAATCTGCCATCCTGGATTCATAGTCTTTACCACCTTCTAAGCTTTCTCATGGTTCTTGGCCTCTTCTATGTCAGTCCCCCCACATGGAACTTCTGCCAAAAATTGACATTTGCTTTAATTTTTATCTTCATTCTGTTTTTATTCGCTCTGATCTTCTTCAGGTGCTGGCGACACCATGTCCAGGCAACGCTTCCAGTATTTCCTTGAGTCTCTGTTACAGGACCAGTGGCTGATACCAACAATCTCTTCCATCCAGGACTCGTTCCATGCCATCGACATCTTTGGGTTCAGGGAACATTCATTGACTTCACCCCTATGAAAATAGCTGTCTATAGCCACTGGGTTTTATTTCTGGCTGCCATGATATCCCCATACCTGCCCCCTAAGCATTCCTCCACTTCTCTTTCTAGGCCCCACACCACCCCCACACAGCAGGAAGCAGCCAGATCTGACAAACGACACCCCACTTCCTAAGAAAACAAAAAGGGTGGAATGTTGGGAAAAGAATAAATGGCAGCCATACCCCAGAGAAAAACCCCAACATGGCGCCTAAGGACTTCTTCTTCCTACCTTCTTCATTTCTGCAGTGGCGCAAAAAGTTCCCGCCCTTGTGAACTCTCCCGCCAGCGCCAATTTCAAATCTCGCTTGTGGGGAACCTTAGCCCCAATGAGAACTAATTCCTGGGCTCTGGAGCTGATATTTGAAAGAACTTGTCAATAAACGGGTTGCTGCCATTTATGTAAGCCATACCATCTCCCCCTTAGTTCTATATAAGCACACAGCTTTTAGCAATAAATTTGGAATTCTCCTGGTGAAGTGTCATTGCGTGGGGAATTATTTCACTCATGTTCAGCAACAGGATATCCAAAGGTTCTCCAGTGCCACCTGGTAATGGGAATTTCAGAAATTTGATAGTATTTATTTAACCATTTTTGAAGGATGAAGTTGGAGTCACTGTGCGTTTCAATTAATGCAGGAACCATTATGTGGTGAGGAAGCTCATTTAAATGAAATCTCTGGAGAAATCTCACAGGCAAGGCTTCCCAAAAAGTGGCCAAAAGGTCACATGAAGCCAGGATCATTGGGCCTACAATATGAGTTCCATTTGTGTTTAGACTCTCAATTTTGGCTGCCAAGTCTTTCAAAATAAAATCATGTGATATCCTGGCTGAGATTCTCACTGCACTGTGGAAAGACACCCTGGCCCTCGATCTCAGTTTTCAAGGGCGCATCTCATGCGTGGCCTCCTAAAATCCCAACACATTTCATGGCAATACTTCTTTGAGGTAAATTCCAGAACTCAGTCTCTAAGAGGAATCATGCCAGAATTCAAGCCCAGGTGGATCCAGTTATCTCTTCCAACCGCCAAACAAATGACCACAATTAAAACCAAACACTCCCACATGGCCCTCATCTTCTTCCATATAGACACTTATCATAACCTCTGGCTGGAGTTTTTCATGAGGGGTGCAGCCCAAGACAGTGTCAAAAATAAGCTCCCTTGCCCCTCATTTGCCTAAAGTCAAGGTGGCCTGGACACCCATCCGGTGAACCAGGAGTGATCAGATAGGCCAGCTGTTAATACTGCTCTGCATCTCCAATTTGAGGCCTACTGACTGTCAGGTATAGATTCTTTATATGATTTGGAGCCATGAGAAAACCCAAAAACCTATGGGTTAGCCTCTGCAGGGCTGTGCATAACTCATTTGAACCAAAGGATCCGTATTCTCACTTGATGGTGGTCAGGAACCTTACAAATGAATGCGAGAGACTTCATTCACAATAATTGCTCTTTTGGCCATTTTGGTTTTGGATGCACACATGGGATCTCTCTTTACATCCATCAGGTGCTGAGAATCTAAGCCACAACCTCACACAGGGCCAAGAGGCTGATTCAGACACATCCCTTTCCAAAGCAATTAAGCAAAGAGCCACAGGTAATGCCTATTCATTTCCATTTGAAAACTGTTTTCTTCAGGCTTCACAAAGGGGTGGCCTGAGGCAAAGACCTTCCTGACATTCAGGGAAACAGAACAATTGATAAGCAAAAGGCCGAAAGCATGGTTTCTCCACTGAGACTTTCTTGGTCACACTGATATCTGAGTTTTCTGAGATGCTCGCCATTCCCTTCAGCTATCCAGGATATGGCAATGTCACAGAGCTTGGAGGTGGTACATATTTTGGACACAAAACCATGAGACTATTCTGGAGAGTGGTGAGAATTCTGGAAGAAACAGGAACTTAGGAAGGTAGCAGGTGTTGCCCATGGATAAGGCAAGCTGCAGTCCATTCATAAATTGGGCAGGATGAATGCCGGGAATCTTTCTACTATACAGGACATATGAATTGTTGCATTCTATTTTCTAATGTCTACAACCACGGACACAGTGGGATACACAGAAATAGAAACACTTGCCTTGTCCAACGACTTACTAGAAGAAGACCACTCCAAATCAAACAAACCGTCTTTCCTACCTATTCTCAGATCATGAGACAAAACCACAAAATCACACCCACCCCACAAAGACACCTCCTTCCCCCATGTAACTCTGTGACTATCCGGAGTTTCCTCTGAGTGGTGGGCCATACTATGTTCCCCCAAAATGGCCTGTCCTATCTCAGATCTGGTCTCCTTGGCCAACTCTGTGAAGTTGTCAGGAGCCTGCGGTGAACCACTACCTACTTTCTCAGGAAAGGCCCCTATTCAGAGCTCTCCTGGTATTTGGCCATCCTCACATATGTTGGTACCAAGAAAGACTGACACTCTCCTTGATAAATTCAAACAAGTGAGCCTACTGGGTCTGGGACTGGACTGGCTCCGGGTGCCTGGCTTCCTGGATCCCAAGTTAAGAGAGTTCCATCACCAAGGAAGTGAGGTAGATCACTTCTTCAGGAACTGAATGAGGTCATTGCCTTGACAACCACTTTGTCCTAACAGTTGCTTTCAAGAGTCCCATGAGATGGAGGCTGCCCCTACTTCCTGTGACACTTTCACAAGTTAGAATGTTATATAAACCATGGGCACCCGGGAACAGCTCTCCACCTAGGACTGGTTTGGTCCATCTTCTCTACATTAAGAAGAGAGAGGCTGATTCATACACATCCCTTCATGCTGACAAGGTTGTTTGCCATAGAAGATGACTTTTCTCTCTCAGGTCTTTTGTAGCTGCCTACATCTTCTCAAGGGATCATTTCTGCATGGACCTTTGATGTTCTCAACAGGTGGAACATGCCCTACATTCCTGTATTTTAAGAGCAACCCTGTCCCTGCTGTTCTGTAAAGTTCGATTGAGAGAACAGTGTATGGTTTGGGTTAGTAACATGTTCAATTTGGGGTTAGGAATCCTTCTGCATGACGAATAATGGTATTGGGAAACTATGATATTTACAAGAATATATAGGTGAAATATAAGTATAAAAACAGAAATCTAGGGAAGATATGAAGTCCAGAAGGGCATTGGGACCTTAATTGGTACACTTAGCTTTGAATTATTTTCTGCAAAAATGTCTCAGATAAATCTATATACAATGGCATAGGAGCTTGTACCTTGGATGATTGAATGTCGAATAGAACACCCACTCAAAAAGGGATTGTCGGTAGGATTAGAAAGATAGTCAGTAGGTTTACAAAGAAGAGTGAGAATAGGATTTAGACCAAAAGTTCTTAAGCAATAGGGTTTCAGGTAGACAGTGAATGTAAATGTCAGCACAAGTGAAGAGTCAGTCACAATGATGAACAGGGGAAAATATGTAGGAAAATAGATATAAATAGAGACATTACTAAATCAGGCAAAGTATAAAGTGAGTGATAGGATTAGACATTTTCAACAGGCTTGAGGTTGAATATATAATCTTAGGAAGAAACAAAAATATAGTCACCAATAAGATTGACATTTGATAGCATTAGGCCACCTGGACATGGAAGGTTTTAGTAATCCATGCTCACTTTCCATTTAGGCTTTGGTACAACCTTAAGGGTGACCTTTGATTTTTTTGTCCAGAATATTACTGTGAAAAAATGTATATATAGATCAGGTGACATGAGTATTTCTTCCACCATTTTTTGAGGAATATTTTGAAAACGTATAAATTAGTATTGAGGGTAAAAATAGGTGTACCCTGTGACTATGAATATAGAGATAATGCATGAATAGACCATACAGTTAATAAATAATATAACTGCTTCCACTTTAAATAATGTATTGAATTGATATCTGAAAATACATAAGAAATCATATATTGATATATAATCATTCATAACAACTAGTTATACGTCTAATTGTAATCCTAGGGTTATGGTTTATCATGAAGAGTGTGTGAGTTTTGCTTCAAAAGTGATTATGGAAATCAAAAATAATGTGTTTGGAAAGAAGTCTCATGAAAAGACCAGTTTGAAACATGGCGGAACACGTGTTTTCTGAAGCAGAAAGTGAATGAAAGTGAAATAAATGCCTATAAATTTGTGAACTTGTGGATGAAATATATATCCAATAATGTGCATAAACTGAAGAAATAGTAATGTACTAGTTTTGAATAAAAATGAACTTCAAAATACTTATCATGTCCCATAGGAATCTACTTGCATTGATGTGAAAATGGATCAGTTACTGTAGAAATATTAGGATTTATATGCACCATTCACTGAAGTTAGTTTTCAATACTAGGAAAAAAATACGTATATCAGGTGAATGAATATTTCTGAGAATAATCTTGTGAAAAGTTGATTATAAATCCATATACATAATCATGAATGAATTTAGGGAGTGTATAGTAAGACACATATATTAAATATTTTGAAATATCTGGAGAGAATACATATATATATATATATATATATATATATCTCCACACACAGATTTTAAAAATTAGCAATATATATGCCAATCGAATTACACCGTGAAATATGTATCATCCACAGATCCAAAAATATTCATTTTACTGGATATGGATTTATGTATAACTTTTTTCAACTAGGAAGCTCACCCATAGGTTGAATTTTCAGGTCAAACAGCGTTTAAGAGGAGTGATCTCTTCTCACACTTTGTATCTACCAAGTCATGTAACTCACAAGAATGTACGTGTGATACCAGGTAGGATTCTATATGTGCATATAAAAATACATGTGCTGAATAGAATACAGAGAAAGGGAGACAGGAATTCACATATTTGTTAACTTTAAAAGTACATGGAAAACTATTTCAACAAAAAATTGACTAGATTTATAACTCCTACCCTATATAATGCAAAAGGCAAGTCCAAGTATACAACATGCCTCCTCTGAACTGTTTGTATTTCTATTCTGTTTCCGTTATTTTACTCCATCATATTAGGATTAGTATTCAGAATCTAGCAGAGCATGTGTTAGTGTCAGGGATTCAGTATTTCAAATGTAAAATAGAAAAATGAATCCAATGTGTATGCAAATATGTGCTAAACAAAATCTTCCCACTCTCATCCAGAACAATTCCTTGATATTTTTTTCGCCCAAAGTAAGACACAATTAGAGGAGAAGAGTAATAAAATCTGTGAATAATATGCTCAGGAGTTTACAACCTTGGAAGTGGTAGAGGAGTTTCCCTAGTATGGGACAGGGTAAACACTCCATAAACATGGAGCTCTGCTGGCCTAAATACTTCTTGAGAAACTGCCTCTGAGTTTGGGCACTTGAAATATATGTTGTTGTCAGGAGCTTTAGCTTCTTTTTAGTGAGACTATCAAAGCTGTGTCTGCATCTATGTGACCTGGAGGACATGGTTTCTTATTTTCCAATGAACATGAGGCAGCAGTGCTGAATTCTCTCTTTGTAAGTAAACTGTGGCCACTGGGGGCTAAGGGTATTCCCATGTGG
Source organism: Callospermophilus lateralis (assembly GCF_048772815.1). Lineage (NCBI taxonomy): Eukaryota > Metazoa > Chordata > Mammalia > Rodentia > Sciuridae > Callospermophilus > Callospermophilus lateralis. The sequence continues at coordinate 124,068 of NW_027512565.1, forward strand.
ACTGGGAAGCGATTTGGTCATCCTCCACTTTTCGTGGTGTTTCTTGCTGCTGCACTGGGACTTTGGCATTTGCTTCATGAAATAAAAGAAGTTCAACTGGGACACAGTTCTGGAGGCAATTCTTTCATGTGTGGTTGGTCAGGGTCTGCAGGAGAATGCACCAACCAGGTTTCTATCCCACATAGCTTGGCCCCATGTCCATAGTAACCTGATTCTAAACATTGCCCGGAAACATCTCCATATAACCAGAAGCCTTTACATGGAAGGGTTTGCTGGCTTCACCATGTAAGTCACAAGCCATTTGGGATCCAATGGCAGATCCACATGGCCCCACCACAAATTTTTTATCACACACCTGCCTACCACTGCTCTAGGCCCACTACTCAGCAGGTTCCAACATATTGGCATCTCTGTTCTACACCATTTTCATGAAACCCACTCAATCAAGGCACTGTCTTGCATATTTACGATCAGCAACAGGACATCCAAAGTTTCTCCAGTGCCACCTGGTCATGGGAATTTCAAAAATTTCATGGTATTTATCTAGGCATTTTTCAAGGATGACGTTGCAGGCACTGTGGGTTTCAATTCATTCAGGAACCTTTAAATGGTGAGGAAGCTCATTTCAATGAATGCTCTGTAGAACTCTCACAGGCAAGGCTTCCCAAAGAGTGGCCAAAATGTCACATGAAGCCAGGCCTATTGAGGTCTACAATGTGACGTCCATGGGTGTTGTGACTCTCAACAATGGCTGACAAGTCTTTCAGAATTAAATCATGTGATCTTCTGGCTGAGATACCCAGGGCTCTGTGGAAAGCCACCCTGGGCCTAGATCTCAGTTTCCAAGGGTGATTCTCATGGGTGGACTCCTTAAATCCCAACAAAATTCATGGCAATACTTCTCTGAATTCAGTCTCTAAGGGGAATCACACCAGAGTTCAAGCCCAGGTGGTCCCAGTCATGTCTTCCAACCGGACACAAATGACCAAAATTAAAACCAAAACCCTCCCATATGGCCCTCATCTTCTTCCATATAGACACTAATCACAACCTCTGGCTGAAGGTTTCCATGAGTGGCGGAGTCCAAGAGAGTGTCCAAAATAACTCCCTTGCCCCTCATTGGCGTAAATTCAGGGTGGTCTAGACACCCTTCATGTGAAACAGGAGTGATCAAATATGCTAGACGTTAATACTTCTATGCTTCTCCAATTTGTGGAAAACTGAGTGTCAGGTATATATTTTTATGTGATTTGCAGTCATGAGAAAACACAAGCTCCTCTGCAGGTCTTTGAAGAACCCATTTGACCCAAAGGATCCCTATTCTCACTTGATGGAGTTCAAGAACTTTAAAGAGGAAGGGGACAGACTTCATCCACAAGGACTGCTTTTTGGCCATTTTGGTTTTGGATGCACACATGGGATCTCTCTTTACATCCACCACGTGCTGAGTATCTAAGCCACAACCTCACACAGGGCCAAGAGGCTGATTCAGACACATCCCTTTTCAAAGCAATTAAGCAAAGAGCCACAGGTGATCCATATTCATTTCCATTTGAAAACTGTTTTCTTCAGGCTTCACAAAGGGGTGGCATGAGGCAAAGACCTTCCTGACATTCAGGGCAACAGAACATTAGGTTAGCAAACGGCCCAAAGCAGTGTTTCTCCACTGAGACTTTCCTGGTCACACTGATATCTGAATTTTCTGAGACACTCGCCATTCCCTTCAGCTATCCAGTACATGGCCATGTCACAGAGCTTGGAGGTGGTACATAACTTGGTCACAAAATCATGAGCCTATTCTGGAGAGTGGCCAGAATTCAGGAAGAAAACAGGAACTTAGGAAGATAGCAGGTGTTACCCATCCATAAGGCAAGCCGCATTCCTTTCATACATTGGGCAGAAAGAATTCTGGTAAGCTTTCTACTAGCCTGGACACATCCTTTGATGCATTGCATTCTCTTTTCTAATGTCTACAACCATGGACACAGTGGGATACACAGACATAAAAACACTCACCTTGTCAAATCACTTGTTAGAAATCGTCCACTCCAAACCAAACAAACTGCCTTTCCTACCTATTCTCAGAACATGAGACAAAATCACAAACACACACTCACACCCACAAATTCACCTCCTTTCCCAAAGTAGGTCTCTGACTATCGGGTGTGACCTCTGACTGGTGGGCCGTACTATGTTCCCATCAAATGGCCTGTTCTGTCTCAGATCTGGTTTCCTTGGCCAACTCTGTGAAGTTGTCAGGAGACAACGGTGAGCCACTTCCTGCTTACTCAGGAAAGGCCACTCTTCAGAGCTTTCCTGGCATTTGGCCATCCTCACATCAGTAGATACCAAGAAAGACTGACTCTGTCTTTGGTAAATCAAAAGAAGTGAGACCACTGGGACTGGGCCTGGGACTAGATTTGTGTGCCTGGATGCCTGTATCCCAAGTTCAGAGAGTTCCATCACCAAGAATGTGAGGTGAGGTCACTTCCTTCAGGAACTGAATGAGGTCAATGCCTTGGCAAGCACGTTGTCCTAACATTTGCTTCCAAAGGTCCCATGAAATGGAGGCTGTCCCTAATTCCTTTGACACTTTCACAAGTTAGAATGGTATATCAAACATTGGTAACCAGGAACAGCTCTCCACAGAGGCCTCGTTTGGTCCTTCTTCTCTACATAAAGAAGAGAGAGGCTGAATCAGACACATCCCTTCATGCTGACCAGGTTGTTTGCAATGAAAGATGACTTTTGCTCTCTCAGTTCCTTGATAGGTGTCTACAACTTCTCTAGGGATCATTTGCGCATAGACCTTTGAGTTTCTCAGCAGTTGGAAGATCCCCTAAATTCCTGTATTTAAAGACCAACTCTGTCCTTGCTCTTCTCTAAAGTTAGATTGAGGGAACAGTGTATGGTTAGGGTTAATAACAGGTTTGATTTGGAATAGAAATCATTCTGCTGGATGAATAATGGTATTGGGAACCTGCGATATTTTCAAGAATATATAGGTAAAATATATGAATCTGAAAACAAAAATCTAGGTAAGATTTGAAGCCCAGAAGGGCATTGGGCTTTTGATTGGGTATTAAGCATAGGACCTTGTAACTTGGATGATTGATTTTCAAAGAGAACTTCCAGTCAAAATGGATAGTCAGTAGTATTAGGAAGATAGTCGGTATGTTTATAAAGGAGAGTGAGTATAGGATTTGGACCAAAAGTTCTTTAGCTATAGGGTTTCGGGTATTGAGTGAATGTAAATGTCAGCACATGTGAAGAATTAATCACAATGATGAACTGGGGAAAATATGTAGGAATGCAGATATCAATAGAGACTTTAGGAAATCTGGCAAAGTATAGTCGGTAGTGAAATGTTAATAAAATAGATTCTTGTCACTTCCTGTTTTACTGTATGCTTAATAAAACACTGTTGAAATCTTGAGAAGTGATTTCTAATCTTTTTCCCAGAATGTGCTGTCCCCAACTGCCAAACTTCAGAATGTACTCCCTCACCCAGTTGCACGCAAACTGCTCACCTGCCCAGGCCCATCAATAAACTTTCCTCCCTGCCCTCTTCAAGGAAAGTATATAAGCTCTGCTTAAGCTGTTCTCAGGGTTCTCTGCTCTATTCAAATGAGCTCTGAGCCCCAGCATGCTGGACCCCCAATAAACCCTTTGTTTTTGCATGAGAGAGTCTCTTGGTGGTCTCTTCCCCCAATGCTCTTCCGATATTTATATATGGAGGTTCCACCGAAATCCAGCAGTGGTGAACGAGAGACCCCAATGGGCTACTCTCAGGGTAAGTAAGGCACCTCTTTCTGGTTTCAGGTTTCAGGTTAGGGCTTGGCAAAATGGCTGTCGATGAAGTGTGTGAGCTCTCTTTGATGGTGGCTGGCAGACGTGTCACAGAGCCACAAGCCAAGTCCCTGGGGGACGCCACAGAGGACTCGGGAATCAAGGAATAATAGTCTCCTCGACTCAGTGATACTTTGTTTCAGATTCGGTATTGCCAGCCCATCGGGTTTTGCCACCTGCTCAGTCTTGGTCTCAGTGTTGGACGTCCATTGCCTGTCTTTATTGTTTTCTCTTGTCTGTGTCCTGTGTCGTTGCTTTTACTGTTTGTGTATCTTTCATTATGGGAGAGATCACTTCAATGCCTCTGTCCCTGACCCTTGATCTATGGACCAAAGTCCGCTTAAGGGCTCAGAATGTTTCTTTTTTAGTAAAACGCTGGACCTGGCAGACTCTGTGTGCCACAGAATGGCCCACCTTTGGATTCGGATGGCCCCTAGAAGGATCTTTCTACTTCCCACTAATTTAAAAAGACAGAGATATTGTCTTACAGCCAGGGCCACATAGCCATACTGATAAACAGGAATATACCTTAACTTGGCAGGACCTCTGCAAATCTCCTCCTCCGTGGGTGAAGCCTTTCCTTGCTGTGTCCCCGTTCCTACTCCTTCCCCCACGATCTCTCAACCCCTCTGCTCCTCCTCCTCCTCCACCCTCTGTTCTCCCTGAGTCACAAGATTTGACTCTACTGGACTCTCGTCCCCCTCCTTATCTTCTACCCTTGTCCCACAACCCCCAACACCCTCTAAGTGATTCTCCAGCTGCTGACTCAGCCTCTCTGCAATTGGAGGACGCTAAGCCAGCCCAGGGCCCTCCAGATAACTCCCCTGCGTCACACACAGCCCCTCCTCCCCTGGAGGAAGCTGGAGTTGCTAAAGGAACTCGCCGGTGGCAAATGATTGAAAACCCTGGAACTCCCGTGTTGCTTCCCTCCATCCCTAAGGACCAATGATTGACGATGGCCATAGGGAAAAAATGCAAGCCTACCAGTATTGGCCTTCTCCTCTTCAGACCTATATAAATGGAAAAATAACAATCCCCCTTTTACCGAGGACCCAACCTGGCTCTCAGGTCTGGTGAAGTCATTGATGTTTTCACACCAACCTACTTGAGATGACTGCCAACAACTCCTAGGGACTCTCTTCATGACAGAGGAACAAAAGAGAATCCTCCTGGATGCTAGAAAAAAGTATCCTCGGACCAAATGCGTGACCGACAAAACTTCCCAATATATTCAAAGCCGGCTTTCTCTTGAAACGACCCAACTGGGACCCAAACACCTTTGAAGGTAGGGAGCATCTGTCCACTTATTCCCGGGCTCTAATAGTGGGTATCTTAGTGGCCGCTAGGTGACCAACTAATTTGGCCAAGGTAAGAGAGATTATTTAAGGGCCTGATGAATCTCCCTCTATGTTCTTAGAGATAATTATGTAGGCATATAAGAGACATACTCCTTTCGATCCTCAGGCAGAGGATCAAAAGGCATCTGTCACAATGGCCTTTATTGGGAAAGCTGCCCTGGATATTAAAAGAAAGTTACAATGCTTAGATGGATTACAAGATATGACTTTGAGGGATTTATTCAGAGAACCCGAGAAGGTATACTTTAAGAGAGAAACTGAGGAAGAGAAGGGAGCTGAGTGAGGATAAAAGAAACAAAAGACAGACTAAGGCATTGACTAAGGTCCTGGTCACAACAACAAATAGGCCAGAAATTAAGAAACAGAGAGACAGGAAGGGATACCTGGGCACACACTAGAGGCCACCCCTGGCCTCAGATCAATGTGCCTACTCTAAAGAAAAAGGACACTGGGCCAAAGAGTGCCCTAGAAAGAGACAGCCATGCCAGCCAGATATTCTGACTCTGGAGGAATACTAAGAAAGTCCAGGCTCAGATCCTCTCCCTGACCTCAAGGTAACTTTTGAAGTGGAGGGGAACACAATAAACTTTGAAGTAGATGCATGGTGAATATACTCAGCCCGTAAGGCCCATTGGGCCCTCTACCGAATAAAAGGTCTCTAATTCAAGAGTCTAACAGAAGTAAATATCGGGCTTTGACAACTACGAGGACCATGGACCAGGGAAAAGGAAAAATCCATCACTCCTTCCTAGTAATCCCTGAATGCCTGGCCCCATTGATGGGCAGAGTTCTGCTCACCAAGCTCTGGGCCAAAATAACTTTTAACCCTGAAGGCCCTCAAGTGGAATTTTTTAATTCTTCAGTAACTACTCCTATAATCATGGCTCTAACTATGTCAGTAGCAAATGTTCATCAACTCACTCACCTTTGTTCAAAGAAACTGCATTCATTCGTGAAGGATCAAGAACACAGTTTTCCACTAACCTACTCACAGCAAAAGGAAATAACTGAATGGGTAACAAAAGCCTGTCAGGTCCATTAATTGGTTAAAGCTTACACTTCCAAGCTTCCTGCAGGAAAGCACCTATGAGGAACCAGACGAGGACAATTCTGGGAAGTGGACTTTACTGAAATTAAGCCAGTAAGGTATGGACTTAAATAACTCCTAGTCTTTGAACATACATTTTCAGGATGTATTGAAGCCTTCCCCACACACACACAAAAAAAGAAATAAAAAAGAAGAAAAAAGAAACATTGCAAATGGTTGTAAAGAAGATCCTGGAAGATATTTATTCTCCCCTTGACGACCAGTAGTCTTAACCCTAATCAGCCCCTTAAGCTGCGATGGCTGATCACAAATCCTACTGGACACGAAGTATGGCCTATCTCGAATACAGCCCCCTTACGAACCTGGTGGCCATCTCTCCACCCAGTCATTTGTCAGCTGGCTATAGGTCTTTCCTATTGGGATATCCCTGATTAACAGGATCCCACTAAAATTCCATTAAATCCCTTCCGTACCATAGATAATGGAAACAAACATTATAGATGTAGGGACACGTGAGCCAGATGAAGGTTGGCTAGCCTAGATTACTATGTTTGCCCGGCAGACTATCAAAGCCACAAACAGTCACAGCTGTGGGGGGGGGAGAGCAGACTTCTATTGTAAGTCATGGGGATGTGAGCATACAGGGACTGTCAGATGGAACCCAAACTCCTCATCAAATTCTGTACACAGCATTGGCCATATTACGAATTAGATAACCAAAACCGATGGCCCCCAGAGGGGTCTCTAGATCCTCAAATTCTGTGTGACCTTTTTAACTTCTGCAAGTGCTCAAAAGGGTGAATGGAGATTCCGCTATGTGGAGGCCTTCTCTCTCCTTTGCTCACATCCTGAACTATGCTTCTCCAATAGATGCTCACCCTCAGCCTTGTGCTCCAGACTCTCTGCTGTCACTCCCACCTCAGCAACTTGATTTCTCCCCTCCAATATCTAGATCAAAAACCCAAATCTCGACTGGTTCTCAGACCATTGCTCCCTTGCTGAGGTTGCAGGTACTGAGGTACCACTCCATTCACTCACTCCTCTCCTCTCCTGTCAGTGCCCGCACCGGGTCCCACCCAGTCCTCTTACCACCTAATGCAAAGCTCAAACCCGCTGAGAAGAATCCTCAGACCCTAATACAAGATGTAATGAAAATGGCCTTTAATGTTGCTTTGTCATCACTAAAAACAGGTTACTAAGAATTTAAAGTCCCTCACAGGCTTTTTGGAATCTCACTCCCATCTCCCCCTCTGTTCTATCTGTTCTACTGCTCAAGTTTTTGTTGCTATTAAGATACCAAAGCCCTCTCCCAATATTATTTTACATCTCTCCTTCCTCATTCTCAGATCCACAGAGCTGCTCTTATCCCTGCCTTCCAAATTGTCCCCCTCTGTACCAGGCCCACAGAAAAGTCTTAACTGACCTTCTCCAGAAGTCTTCACCATGGCTGATTTAGGACTTTCAGCAAAAGAATCCCGATAAAAGAGTTCACTGTAGATAAACTTCCTATTTTTGTGTTGCCCTGGTCTCCTTGGCAACTGGCTAAAAAATTCAGCACTCCTGATCTAGACACACCCTTACTAGTTTTTCACAAAATATTTGAAAAAAAGGCCTCTGGCCTTGAGCTGGGGCTTCACAGAGATGGCTACATTTCTAAGATAAAGAAGTTACAAACTGGGCTGTATGGAAACAGCTGGAAGGGGGAAAAAAAGAAAGGGAAGACACCCCCACCCAGGTGTCCTTGAAAAGTTAACTTGCCCAAACTGAGGAAAAAAACAGAAACAAAAACTGCTTTTTGTGAACTTCTGCAGACTGTGAACTTCTGAGCCCCTTCCCTTACGTGTTGGGTACAAAATTCTGAAACTACGTAACTTGGGTTTCAGGGGATTAATTGATTACAACAGAAGCAATGCCCTCTGAATCTGGTTGAAACCAAAAAAGACTGTTTCCGTGTCTTTGGTGCTATCTTAGGTGCCTTGCCTTGTCCGTCCCTACAACAGTATAATTCTATATACTTAAACATTGTTTATGTTTTCATGAAATGGTCAACAGATGTGATTAATTGTGAAATGGTGCAGATGTTTCCCAGAGTGCTCTATCATGACGCAGGTTCATCTGAAGATCAAAGAGGGGGACATACAACCCGGTTCCACTGGGAACATATGTCCCTCACCTTAGCCATTCTATTACGAATAGGAGTTGCTGCAGGGTTGGGCACAAGAACCACTGCTCTGGTCCATGGGACACAACAAGTGACCCAATTAGAAGCAGCAATAGATCAAAACTTAAAGATTTTAGAAACCTCCATCACAGCTTTGCAGGAATCTTTAACCTCTCTCTCTGAAGTTGTTTTACAGAACAGTCGAGGGTTGGACCTCCTTTTCATGACAGAGGGGGGCCTTTGTGCTTCATTGAGGGAAGAATGTTGTTTTTATGTCGACAATACTGGAGTTGTAAAAAAATCTATGAGTAAATTAAAAAGATGCCTTGAAGAGCAACAACGAGAGAGAGAGAGGCACAGAAAAGGTAGTTTGAGTCTTTTTTTACACAGTCCCCCTGGTTAATTACGTTTTTATCAACCCTGGCCGGTCCAATAATAATCCTCATAGTATTACTAAATATAAAACCCTGTTTCCTCAACCATGTAATTTCTTTTCTCCAAGCTCAAATTGGACAAATTAAAATTATGGTAATACCCCACTAGCAGACATAGAATGTGACACCCCACAAAGATCACTTTTATGATTAAAAGTAGCCAGAAAAAGAAGTGGGGAATGAAAGGTTAATAAAATATGTACTTGTCACTTCCTGTTTTTCTGTACACTTAACGAAACACTGTTGAAATCTTGAGAACTCTTTGCTAATCTTGTTGCCAGAATGTGCTGTCCCCAATTGCCAAACTGCAGAATCTACTCCCTCACCCGGTTGAATAGAAACCTGAACTGTACTTGGATCATTGAATGTAGAAGAGAACATCCATTCAAAAAGTTATAATCAGTTGGATTAGAAAGATAGTCGGTAAGTTTAGGAAGAAAAGTGAGTATAGGATTTGGAACAAAAGTTCTTTAGCAATAGGGTTTTGGTTAGAGAGTCAATGTAAACGTCAACACAAGTGAAGAGTCAGTCACAATGATGCACAGGGCAAAATATGTAGGAAAGCAGATATCAATAGAGACATTAGGAAATCAGGAAAAGAATAAAGTGAGTGATGGGATTAGATATTTTCAACAGGGTTGAGGATGAATATATGAGCTTAGGATAAAACAAATATGAAGTCAACAATAGGATTGACATTTGATAGCATTAGCGTAGCCCAAGACAGTGTCCAAAATAAGCTCTGTTGCCCCTCATTTGCCTAAATTCCCAGTGGCCTGTACACCCTTCCTGTGTACCAGGAGTGATCAAACAGGCCTGCCCTTAATACTGCTCTGCTTCTCCAATTTGAGTCCTACTGAGTGTCGGGTACAGATTCTTTATGTGAAATGGAAAGATGAGAAAACTCAAGCCCCTATTGGATAGCCTCTGAATAGATTTGAAGAACTCATTTGACCCAAAAGATCCCTATTCTCACTTGATGGAATTCAGGAACCTTACAGAGGAAGGCAAAATACTTCATCAACAATGACTGCTCTTTATGCCATTTTGGATTTTATGCACCCATGGGATCTTTCTTTAGATCCATCAGGTACTGAGAATCTAAGACAAAGAATCACACTGGGCCAAGAGGCTGATTCACACACATCTCTTTCCAAATCAATTAAGGAAAGAGCCAAAGGTAAAGCATATTCATTTCCATTTGAAAAATCTTTCCTTCAGGATTCACAAAGGGTTGGCCTGAGACAAAGACCTTCCTGACTCTCAGGGCAACAGAACAATAGGTAAGCAAATGGCCCAAAGCAGGGATTCTCCACTGAGACTTTACTGGTCACACTGATATCTGAGTTTTCTGAGATGCTCGCCATTCCATTCAGCTATCCAGTACATGGCCATGTCACAGAGCTTGGAGGTAGTACATATCTTGGACACAAAACCATGAGCCTATTCTGGAGATTGGCCATAATTCAGGAAGAAAACAGCAACTTAGGAAGGTAGCAGGTATCGCCCATCAATAAGGCAAGCCGCATTCAATTCATAAATTGTGCTGGATGAATGCTGGGAAGCTTTCTATGAGACAGGACACATCCATTGATGCATTCTCTTTTCTAATGTCTACAAGTACGGACACAGTGGGATACACAGACATAGAAACACTTGCATTGTCAAACGACTTACTAGAAACAGTTCACTCCAAACCAAACAAACCGACTTTTCTAACTATTCTCAGAACATGAGACAAAACCACAAACCCACACCCGCAATGGCACCTCCTTCCCCCAAATAGGTCTGTGACTCTCCGGAGTGTGCTCTGACTGATGGGCCATACTATGATGCTCCGAAATGGCCTGACCTGTCTCAGATCTGGTCTTCTTGGCCAACAATGTGAAGTTGTTAGAAGCCAGGAGTGAGCCACTATCTGCTTTCTCAGGAAGAGCCCCTTTTCCGAACTTTCCTGGCATTTGGCCATCCTCACATCAGTAGGTATCAAGAAAGACTGACTCTGTCCTTTGTAAATCCAAAAAAGTGAGACCACTGGGACTAGAACTGAGACTGGCTCTGGGTGCCTGGCTTTCTGTATCCCAAGTTCAGAGAGTTCCATCACCATGGAAGTGAGATGAGATCACGTCCTTCAGGAACTGAATGAGATCACTGCCTTGGCAACCACTTTGTCATAACAATTGCTTCCAACGGTCCCATGAGATGAGGGCTGCCCCTACTTCCTGTGACACTTTCACAAGTTAGAATGGTATATCACCCGTAGGCAAAAGGGAACAGCTCTCCACACAGGCCGGGTTTGGTCCATCTTCTCTACATTAAGAAGAGATAGGCTCATTCTGACTCAACCCTTAATCCTGACCAGGTTGTTTGCCATGGAAGATGATTTTTGCTCTCTCAGGTCTTACATAGCTGCCTACATCTTCTCCAGAGATCATTTCTGCATGGAGCTTTGAGGTTCTCAACAGATGGAAGATCCACTGCATTCCTGTATTGTAAGACCAACACTGTCCCTGCTCTTCTGTAAACATAGATGTGAATTGGAGTCATGAGAAAACCCACGAACCTATGGGATAGCCTCTGCAGAACTTTAAATAATTCACTTGACCCAAATGATCCCTATTCTCACTTAATGGAGGTCAGGAACCTTACAGAGGAAGGCGAGAGACTCTATCCACCATGACAGTTCTTTTGACCATTTTGGTTTTGGATGCACACATGGGATTTTTCTTTAGACCCATCATGTGCTGTGAATCTAAGCCACAGCCTCACATAGGGCCAAGAGGCTGATTCAGACACATCCATTTCCAAAGCAATTAACCGAAGAGGCACAGGTAATGACCATTCAATTCCATTTGAAAACTATTTTCTTCAGGCTTCACAAAGTGTGGCCTGAGGCAAAGACCTTCCTGACATTCAGGGCAACAGAATAGGTAAGCAAAAGGCCCAAAGCAGGGTTTCTCCACTGAGACTTTCTTGGGCATAGTGATATCTGAGTTTTCTGAGATACTCACCATTCCCATCAGCTATCCAGTACATGGCCATGTCACAGAGATTGAGGTGGTACATATCTTGGACACAAAATCATGAGCGTATTCTGGAGAGTGTCCAGAATTCAGGAAGAAAACAGGAATTTAGAAAGATAGCAGGAGTTGCCCATCCATACGGCAACCTGCAGTCCATTCATAAATTGCACAGGATGAATGCTTTGAAGCTTTCTCGTAGACAGGACACATCCATTGATGCATTCTCATTTCTACTGTCTACAATCACGGACACAGTATGATATATAGACACAGAAACACTCACGTTGTCAAAGGACTTACTAGAAACAGTCCACTCCAAAACAAACAAACCAGCTTTCCTAACTATTCTCAGAACATGAGACAAAACCACAAACTCACACTCACACCCAAAAATTCACCTCTTTCCCCCAAGTAGGTCTGTGTCTATCCGGAGTGTCCTCTGACTTGTGGGCCATACTATGTTCCCCAAAAATGGCGTGTCCTGTCTCCGATCTGGTCTCTTTAGCAAACTCTGTGAAGTTGTCAGGAGCCCGTGGTGAGAAACTATCTGCTTTCTCTGGAAAGGCCAGTCTTCATAGTTTCCAGGCATTTGGCTGTCCTCACATCAGTAGGTACCAAGAAAGAGTGACTCTGTCTTGTTAAATCCAAACAAGTGAGCCCACTGGGACATGGAGTGGGTTTGACTCTGTGTGCCTGGTTTCCTGGATCCCAAGATCACAGACTTTCATCACCAATAATGTAAGGTGAGGTCACTTCCTTCAAGAACTGAATGAAGTCACTGCCTTGGAAACCACTTTGTTTTAACAGTTGCTTCCAAGGTTCCCAAAAGATGGAGTCTGCCTCTACTTGCTGTGACTCATTCATAAGTTAGAATGGTATATCAACCATAGGCACCGGGGAACAGCTCTCCACACAGGCATGGTTTGGTCCATCTTCTCTACATTAGGAAGAGAGAGGCTAATTCAGACACATCCCTTCAACCTGACCAGGTTGTTTGCCATGGAAGATGACTTTTGCTCTCTCAGATCCTTCATACCTGCCTACACCGACTCAAGGGATTATTTCTGCAGGGACTTTTGAGGTTCTCAGCTGGTGGATGATACCCTACCTTCCTGGATTTTAAGACCAACTCTGTCCCTGCTCTTCTGTAAAGTGAGATTGAGGGAACAGTGTATGGTTAGTGTTAATAGCATGTTCGATTTGGGTTAGGAGTCATTCTGCTGGATGAATTACGGTATTGGGAACCTGTGATATTTATAAGAATATAAATGTGAAATATATGTATGAGATCAGAGATCTGGGAAAGATTTGAAGCCCAGAAAGGCATTGGGCCCTTGATTGGTATACTTAGATTGAATTATGTTCTGCACCGAGGTCTCAGATAAATCGATATACAATGGCATAGGACCCTATACCTCGGATGATTGAAAGTAGAAGAGAACATCCAGTCAAAAAGGGATAGTCTGTAGGATTAGGAAGATAGTCAGTAGGTTTAGGAAGAAGAATGAGTCTCGGAGTTGGACCAAAAGTTCTTTAGCAATTGGTTTTCAGTTAGAGGGTGAATGTAAATGTCAGCACATGTGAAGAGACAGTCACAATGATGAACTGGGAAAAATATGTAGGAAAGCAGATATCAATAGGGGCATTAGGAAATCAGGAAAAGTATAAAGTGAGTGATAGGATTAGATATTTTCAACAGGCTTGAGGTTAAATATATAATCTTAGGAAGAAACAAATATGTAGTAACCAATAGGATTGACATTTGAGAGCAGTAGGCACCCTGGACATAGATGCTTTTAGTAATCCATGGTCACTTTCCATTTAGGCTTTGGTACAATCATATGTGTGACCTTTGCATTTTGTGTCCAGAATACTACTGTGGTAAAATGTATATGTAGATCAGGTGACATAAGTATTTCTTCCACCATAAAGGGGAGTAATATTCTGGAAACTTATAAATTAGTACTGGGGATACAAATAGGTGTACCTTGTGTTGATGATTATTGAGATGATGCATGAATAGACCATATTGTGAATAAAGTATGTAACTGGATCCAACATTAAATAATGGATTGAGTTTGCATCTGAAAATATATTGGAAATCTTATATTGATATATATACCATCATTCCAACGAGTTATATATGCAATGGTATTATTAGGGTTACGGTTTGTCGTGAAGAGTGAGTTTTGCTTCAAAAATGATTATGGAATCGAAAATAATGTGTTTAGAAAGAAGTCTAGTGAAAAGACCAGTAAAGAAACATGGAGGAATACATGTGTTCTGAAGTAGTAAGTAATTGAAAGTGAACCAAATGCCAAATAAATTTGTGAAGTTCTGGATGAAAAAATACATCCTATGATGTCCATAAACTGAAGAAATAGTAATGTACCAGTGTTGAGTAAAAATGAACTTCAAATTACACATCATGTCCCATAGCAATCTACTTGCATTGATGTTAAACTGGGTCAGTTACTGTAGAAATATTAGGATTTTTAAGCACCATCCACTGAACTAAGTTTTCAGTAGTAGGAAACCAAAATATATTTCAGGTTTATGAATATTACTGAGAATAATCTTGTGAAAATTTGAATTTAAATGAACATAAATGAATATGAATGAATTTAGGGAGTGTATAATAAGACACATATTTTTCATATTTTTTTAAAATCCGTAGAATATACACACACACACACGCACACACACACACACACATGCACACACACACATTAATATTTAGCAATATATATGCCAATCGATATTCATCATGAAATATAATTCATTCACAAATCCAAAAATATTCATTTTACTGAACATGGATTTATGTATAGTGTTTTTCACTAGGAAGCTCACCCATAGGTGGAATTTTCAGTTCCATCATTATTTAGGGAGAGTCATCTCTTCTCACAATTTTTATATTCCAAAGTCAGTGATCTTACAAGAATGTACGTGTGATACCAGGTAGGATATTGTATATGCATAAAAAAATTACATGTGCTGAATAGGATACAGAGAAAGGGAGACAGGAATTTACATATGTGATAACTTTAAAAAATCATGGAGAAATATTAAAATGAAAAGTTTACTAAATTTAAAACACATACTCTTGATAAAGAGGAAGACAAATACAAATATACACCATGCTTCCTATAAAAGGACTGTACTTCTATTCAGTTAGGTTTTTTTTTCTCCATGATATTAGGATTAGTAGTCAGAGTCTAGTAGGGTATGGGTTAGTGTCAGGGATTCAGTATTTCAAATGGAAAATAGGAAAATGAATCTAATGTGTATGCAAACATGTGATACACAAAAATCTTCCCTCTCTTATCCAGAACAATACCTTGACATAACCATCGCTAAAAGTAAGACACAATTAGAGGAGAGGAGTTAGAAAACCTGTGAATACATATGTGGAATGAAAAATGCTCAGGAGTTCACAACACTGGAGGTGGTAAAACAGTTTACAAAAGTATGGGAGATGGTAAACACTTCAGAAACATGGAGCTGTGCTGACCTAAAGACTTATTGAGAAACTTCCTCTGAGGTTAGGCACAAGAAATATATGTATGGCAATATTTAAATCAATGGTTCTGCAACTGATGTGATTCTGCAATCTGGGTCTGCATCTATGTGACCTGGAGGACATGGTTCTTTATTTTGTAATGAACATGAGGCAGCAGGTCTGAAAACTCCCTTTGTAGGTAAACTGTTGCTACTGGGAGCTAAGTGTCTTCCCGTGTGGTCTGTGAAGCCATTTGGTCATCCTCCACTTTTCAGGGTGTTTCTTACTGCTGCACTGGGAATTTGGTATTTGCTTCATGAAATACAATATGTTCAACTGGGACACAATGCTGGAGGGAGTTCTGTCATGTGTGGTTGGTCAGGGTCGGCAAGAGAATGTACGAAGCAGGCTTCTATCCCACATAGCTTTCCCCTTGACTATAGCAACCTGATTCTGAACATTGCCCTGAAACCTCTACATATAACAAGATGCCTTTACATATAAAGGTCTGCTGCCTGCACCATGTCAGTCGCAAGATTTGGAAGCCAATGGAAGATCCAGGTGGTCCTACCAAAAATATTTATTTACACACCTATAGTCCACTGCTCTACGCCCACTACCCAGCAGGCTCCAACTTACTGGCATCTCTGTTCTACACCATTTTCACGAAACTCAGTCAATCAAGGCACTGTTTGTTATACTCATGATCAGCAACAGGATATCTAAAGGTTATCCAGTGCCATCTGGTCATGGGGATTTCAAAAATTTCATGGTATTAATCTAGTCATTTTTCAAGGATGAAGTTGGAGGCACTGTGGGTTTCATTTAATTCAGGAACCATTAAATGGTGAGGAAGCTCATTTCAATGAAAGCTCTGGAGAACACTCACAGGCAAGCCTTCCCAAAGAGTGGCCAAAAGGACACATGAATCCAGGCCCATTGAGGTATACAATGTGAGGTCCATGTGTGTTTGGACTCTCAATTATGGCTACCAAGTCTTTAAGAATTAAAACATGTGATATCCTGGCTCAGAATCCCTGAGCTCTGTGGAAAGCCATCCTGGGCCTAGATCTCAGTTTCCAAAAGCGATTCTCATGCGTGGTCTCCTAAAATCCCAACACTATTCATGGCAATACTTCTCTGAGGTCAGTTCCAGAACTCAGTCTCTAAGGGGAATCACACCAGAGTTCAAGCCCTGGTGGACCCAGTCATCTCTTCCAACTACCACACAAATTACCACAATTAAAACAAGAACCCTCCCATATGGCCCTCATCTTCTTTCATATAGACACTCATCATATTCTGGCTGGAGGTTTCCATGAGGGGTGCAGACCAAGACAGTGTCCCAAATAAGCTCCTTTGCCCCTCATTTGCCTAAAGTCAAGGTGGCCTGGACACCCATCCGGTGAACCAAAAGTGATCAAATAGGCCTGCCGTTAATACCGCTCCAATTTGAGGACTACTGTCTGTGGGGTTTAGATTCTTTATGTGAATTTTAGTCATGAGAAAACCCAAGCACAATGGGCTAGCCTCTGCAGGTTTTGTAGAACTCTTTTGACCCAAAGGATCCCATTCTCACTTGATGGAAGTCAGGAACCTTACAGAGGAAGTCGAGAGACTTCCTCCCAATAATTGCTCTTTTGGCGAATTTTCTTTTGGATGCACACATGGTAACTTTCTTTAGATCCATCAGGTGCTGAGAATCTAAGCCACAGCCACACACAGGGCCAAGGGCATGATTCAGACACATCCCTTTCCAAAGCAATTAAGGAAAGTGCCACAGGTATGCCCATTCATTTCCATTTGAAAACTGTTTTCTTCAGGCTTCACAAAGGGGTGGCCTGAGGCAAAGAACTTCCTGACATTCAGGGCAACAGAACAATAGGTAAGCAAAAGGCCGAAAGCAGGGTTTCTCCTCTGAGACTTTCCTGGTCACACTGATATCTGAGTTTTCTGAGATGCTCGCCATCCCCTACAGCTATCCAGTACATGGCCATGTCACAGAGCTTGTAGGTGGTACATATCTTGGACACAAAACCATGGGCCTATTCTTGAGATTGGCCGGAATTCAGGACGAAAATAGAAACTTAGGAAGGTAGCAGGTGTTGCTCATCGATAAGGCAAGCTACAGTCCATTCATAAATGGGGCAATATGAATGCTGAGAAGATTTCTACTAGACACGACACATCCATTGATGGATTCTCTTTTCTAATGTCTACAACCATGGAAACAGTGGAATACACAGACATAGAAACACTCGCCCTGTGAAAAGACTTACTAGAAACAGTCCACTTCAAATGAAACAAACCGACTGTCCTACCTATTCTCAGAAAATGAGACAAAACCACAAACCCACAACCACACCCACAAAGGCACCTCCTTCCCCTAAGTAGGTTTGTGACTATCCAGAGTGTCCTCTGACTTGTGGGCCATAATATGTTCCCCCAAAATGGCCTTTCCTGTCTCAGATCTTGTCTCCTTGGCCAACTCTGTGAACTTCTTAGGAGCCAACGGTGAGCTACTACCTGCTTTCTCATGAAAAGCCCTGCATCCGAGCTTTCCTGGCATTTGGCCTTCCTCACATCTGTAGGTACCAAAAAATACTGACCCTGTCCTTGGTAAATCCAAACAAGTGAGACCACTGGGACTGGGACTGGGACTGGCTCTGTGTGCCTGGCTTCCTGGATCCCACGTTCAGAGAGTTCCATCACCAAGAAAGTGAGGTGAGGTCACTTCCTTCCTGAACTGAATGAGGGCACTGTCTTGGCAGCCACTTTGTCCTAACTGTTGCTTCCAAGGGTCCCAAGAGATTGAGGCTGCCCCTACTTCCTGTGACATTTTCACAAGTTAGAATGGTATATCAACCAAAGGCACCCAGGAATAGATCTCCACACAGGCCTGGTTTGGTCCATGATCTCTACATTAAAAAAAAATCTGATTCAGACACAACCTTTTATCCTGACCGGGTTGTTTGCCATGGAAGATGACTTTTGGTCTCTCAGGTACTTTATTGCTTCCTACATCTTCTCCAGGGATCATTTCTGCATGGACCTTTGAGGTTCTCAGCAGGTGGAAGTTTTTCTACATTTCTGTATTGTAATATCAACTCCTGCCCTGCTCTTCTGTAAAGTTAGATTGAGGGAACAGTGTCCGGTTATGGTTAAAAACATGCTCGATTTGGGTTAGAAATCATTTTGCTGGATGAATGATCGTATTGGGAACTTGCTATGTGTAGAAGAATATATAGGTGAAATATATGTATGAAAAAAGAAATTTAAGTCTGATTTGAAGCCCAGAAGGGCATTGGGCCCTTGATAGGGATACGTGGTGTTGAATTACGTTCTGCAGAGTTGTCTCAGATAAATCGATATACAATGGCATAGCACCTTGTACGTTGCATGAATTAATGTAGAAGGAACATCAAGTCAAAAAGGCATAGTCGGTAGTGAAAGGTTAATAAAATTAATAAAATAGGTAATTGTCACTTCCTGTTTTTCTGTATGCTTAACAAAACACTGTTGAAATCTTGAGAAATGTTTGCTAATCTTGTTCTAGAATGTACTGTTCCCAACAGCCGAACTGCAGAATGTACTCCCTCACTCGGTGTCATGCAAACCGCCCACTCGCCCTTACCCATCACTGAACTTCCCTCTCTTCCCTCTCCAAGGAAAGTATATAAGCTCTGCTTAAGCTGTTCTCAGAGGTCTCTGCTCTATTTAATTTAGCTCTGAGCTCCAGCATGCTGGACCACAAATAAACCCTTTGCTGTTGCATGAGACAGTCTCTTGGTAGTATCTTCCTCTGACACTCGCCTGACCTTTACATATTGAGTTTCCACTGAGTTCCAGCAGTGGCGGACGAGAGAGAGACCCCAACGGGCTCCTCTCGGAGCAAGTAAGGCGCCTCTTTCTGGTTTCAGGTTTCTTGTTAGGGCTTGGCAAAATTGCTGGCGATGAAGAGCCTGGGCTCTCTCCGACGGTGGCTGAGAGACATGTCACAGAGACAAAGGGCACCTCTCTGGAGGACCCCGCAGAGAACTCGGGAAATCAAGGAACAATAGTCTTCTCGACTCAGTGATATTTTCTTTTAGATTCGTTATTGCCATACCATTGGGTTTTGCCGGCTACTCATTCCTGGTCTCAGTGTTGGACGTTCATTGCCTGTCTTTATGGTCTTGTCTTATCTGTGTCGTGTGTCCTTGCTTTTACTGTTTGTGGAACTTTCATTATGGAACAGAGCACGTCAATGCCTCTGTCCCTGACCCTTGATCACTGGACCAAAGTCCGCTTAAGGGCTCAGAATCTTTCTTTTTTTAGTAAAACGCTGGACCTGGCAGAATCTCTGTGCCTCAGAATGGCCCATCTTTGGAGTCGTATGGCCCCTAGAAGGATCTTTCTACTTCCCACTAATTTAAAAAGTCAGAGGTATTGTCTTTCAGCCAGCGCCACATAGCCATCTGGATCAACAGCCTTATATCTTAACTTGGCAGGACCTCTGCAAATCTCCTCCTCCATGGGTGAAGCCTTTCCTTGCCCCTACCTCTGCTCCTACTCCTTCCCCCATGATCTCTCAAACCCTCTCAACCTCCTCCTCCTCCACCCTCTGTTCTCCCTGAGTCACAGATTTGACTCTACTGGACTCTTCTCCCCCTCCTTATCCCCTGCCCTCGTCCCCTAACACACAACACACTCTAAGTGATTCCGCTGCTGCTGACTAAGCCTCTCTACCATTGGAGGAAGCTAAGCCGGTAAAAGGATCTGACAATGCACCGATGTTCATGACCCAGGTAAGTCAGGGGTTAGCCAGGAACCTGGGGATTAATTGGAATTTAAATTGGGCTTATAGACCACAGAGTTCAAGACAAGTAGAAAGAATGAATAGAACTATTAAAGAGACCTTAACGAAATTAAGCTTAGAGACCAGCATAAGATTGGACTATGCTCCTGCCTTATGCAATGTTTCATGCAAGAAAAAATCCCTTTGTTTCTTTGAGTAACCTTACCACATGTGAAATTCTTTATGGTGGCCCTCCTCCAGTAGGGGACCTAAGCCCAACTGTAAGACCTAAAGATCCTTTCCACACCCCCTTGCTTGACAGACTTAAAGATCTTGAAAGAACTCAGTAATACCTGTGAAAACAGCTGGCCACTGCCTACCCAACTGGGAACCAGGGGATTCCACATCCATATCAAGTAAGAGATTTCATCTATGTAAGATGATATTAGGTGTCATCCCTGGTACCCCGCTGAAAAGGACCATACCAGGTGCTATTATAACACCTACAGTGGTAAACGTAAACAGAATCACTTCCTGGATCCATACCTCTCATCTCAAGCCTGCTGCCTGTACAGAATCTTTCTGGAAACTGAAAAAGACTGGTAACAGTTTCAAATTGTGTATTCGCAATGTGAATAAGGTTATATACTCTCCCCTTGGCTACAAGTTGTCCTAACCCTCATCAGCCCATTAAGCAGTGATGCCTGATCACAAATCCTACTGGAAAAGAAGTATGGTCTATCTCGCATACAGCCCCCTTAGGGACCTGGTGGCCATCTCTCCACCCAGACATTTGTTAGCTGGCTATAGGTATTTCCTATTGTGATATCCCTGATGAAGAGGATCCCACTAAAATACCATTAAATCCCTTCTGTACCATAGATAATGGAAACAAACATTATGGATGTAGGGACACGCGAGCCAGATGCAGGTTGGCTAGTCTAGATTACTAAGTTTGCCTGGCAGACTATCAAAGCCACAAAGAGTAATGGCTGTGTGGGGGAAAAGCCGACTTTTTCTGTATGTCATGGGAATGTGTGCATACAGGGGCTGCCTGATGGAACCCCAATTCTTCATCAAATTCAGTACACAGCATTGGCCACATTACCAATTAGACAACCAAAAACTATGGCACCCAGAGGGGTCTCTAGATCCTCAAATTTTGCATGACCTTTTTAACTTCTGCAAGTGCTCAAAAGAGTGAAAGGAAATTCCCCTATGTGGAAGCCTTTTCCCTCCCTCACTCACATCCTGAACTATGCTTCTCCAATAGATCATTATCCTCAGCCTTCTGCTCCAGACCCTCTGATGTCACTCCCATCTCAGCAACTTGATTTCTCCCCTCCAATAACTAGATCAGAAACCCAAAGCTCCACCAGTTCTCAGACCATCGCCCCCTTTCTGAGGTAGCAGGTACATAGGTACCGCTACACCGACTCATTCCTCTCATCTCCTGTCAGTGCCCTCACCGGGTCCCACCAGGTCCTCTTACCAGCTAACCCAATGCTCAAACGAGCTGAGGAGAGCCCTGAGACCCTTATCCAAGATGTAATATAATTGGCCTTTAAAGTTGCTTTGTCATCACTGAAAACAGGTTACTAAAATTTAAAGTCCCTCACAGGATTTTGGGATCCTCACTCCCGTCTTTCACTCTGCTCTACCTGATCTACTGCTCAAGTTTGCTGCTAGGAAATTCCCAATACCCTTTCGCATTATTCTTTTACATCTCTCTTTTCCCTCATTCTCAGATCCTCGGAGGTGCTCTCAGCCCCACCTTCCCCGTCTTTCCCCCTCTGTACCAGGCCCACAGAAAAGTCTTAAATGACCTTCTTCAGGAGTCTTCACCATGGCTGAGTTTTGAACTTTCAGCAAAACAGTCCCAATAAAGACTTTAATGTAGATAAACTTTCTCTTTCGTATTGCCCTGTTCTACTTGGCCACTGGCTAAAAATCTCAGTACTTCTAAGCTAGACAACCCCTAACTAGTTTTTCACAAAATATGTGAACAAGTCCTCTGGCCTTCAGCTGGGGCTTCACAGAGATGGCTACATTTCTAAGATAAAGAAATTACCAACCGGGCTCCATGGTAACAGCTGGCAGGGGGAAAATAAGAAATGGAAGAAAAAGCTCTCCTCCTCCCAGCTGTCCTTCAAAAGTTAACTTGCCCAGAACAGAAGGAAAAACAGAAACAAATACTGCTTTTTTAAACTTCTGAAGACTGTGAACTTCTGAGCCCCATCCCTTATATGTTGGGTACAAAATTCTGAAACTACCTAAACTTGAGTTTCATGGGATTAATTGATTACAATATAAGCAATGCCCTCTGAATCCGGTTGCAACCAAATAGGACTGTTTCCCTCTCTTGAGTGCTATCTTAGGTGCCTTGCTTTGTCAGTGCCTACAACAGCATAATTCTATATACTTAAACATCGTTTATGTTTTCATGAAATGATCAGGATATGTGATAAATTGTGTAATGGTGCAGATGTTTCCCAGAGTGCTCTATCATGATGCAGGTTCATTTGAAGATCAAATAGGGGGGGCATACAACCGGTTCCACTGGGAACATATATCCCTCACTTTAGCCATCCTATTAGGAATAGGAGTTGCTGCACGGGTGGGCAGAGGAACCAGTGGCATTGTCCATGGGACACAAAAGATGACCCAATTAGAAGCAGCAATAGAGCAAAAGTAAGATATTAGAAACCTCCTTCAGGGCTTTGCATGAAACTTTAACCTCTCTCTCTGAAGTTGTTTTACAGAACAGTTGAGGGTTGGACCTCCTCTTCATTAGAGAAGGGGGGCTTTGTGCTGCATTGAGGGAAGAATGTTGTTTTTATGCTGACTATACTGGAGTCGTAATAAAATCTATGAGTAAATTTAAAAGACACCTTGAAGTGCATCAACAAATGAGAGAGGGCCCAAAAGGGTGGCTTGAGTCTTGGTTCACACAGTCCCCCTGGTTAACTACGTTTTTATCAACCCTGGCCGGTCCAATAATAATCCTCATATTATTGCTAACTATAAAACCCTGTTTGCTCAACCGTGTAATATCTTTTCTCCAGGCTCAAATTGGAGGAGTTAAACTTATGGTAATACCCCACTAGCAGACATTGAATGTGACACCCTCCAATGATCATTTTTATGATTAAAATTAGCCAGAAGAAGAAGTGGGGAATGAAATATTAATAAAATAGGTACTTGTCACATCTTGTTTTTCTGTATGCTTAACAGAACACTGTTGAAATCTTGAGAAATGTTTGCAAAATTTGTTCCCAGAATGTTCTATCCCCAGCTGCCAAATTGCAGAATGTACTCCCTCTCCCAGTTGCATGCAAACCGCCCACTCGCCCTGACCCATCAATACAATTCCCTCCCTTCTCTCTCCAGGGAAAGTATATAAGCTCTACTTCAGCTATTCTCAGGGCTATCTGCTCTATTCAGGTGAGCTCTGAACCCCAGCATTCTGGACACCCAATAAACCCTTTGATGTTGCATGAGATAGCCTGTTGGTAGTCTCCTCCTCTGAAGCTCGCACCACGTTTACTTGGATGATTGAATGTAGAAGAGAACATCCAGTCAAAAAGGGATAGTCTGTAGCATTAGGAAGATAGTCAGTAAGTTTAGGAAGAAGGGTGAGTATAAGATTTGGAACAAAAGTTTCTTAGCAATAGGATTTCGATTAGAGAGTGAATGTAAATGTCAGCACAAGTGAAGAGTCAGTCACAATGATGAAGTGGGGAAAATATGTAGGAAAGCATATATCAATAGAGACATTACAAAATCAGGCAAAGTATAAAGTGTGTGATAGGATTAGACATTTTGAACAGGGTTGAGTTTAAATATATAATCTTAGGAAGAAACAAATATGTAGTCACAAATAGGATTGACATTTGAGAGCATTGGGCAAATTTCAGGTGGATGAATATTTTGAGAATAATCTTGTGAATAGTTGATTATAAATCCACATACATGAACATGAATGAATTTAGGGAGTGAATATAAGACACATATATTTCATATTTTGAAAAATCTGGAGAGTATATATATATATATATATATATATATATATATATATATACACATATATATATATATATACATATATATACATATACATAAAACAAACACACAGACAAAAAAGTAGCAATATATATGTCAATCAAAATTCATTATAAAATATATACCATCCACAGATCTAAAAATATTCATTTTACTGAACATGGATTTATGTATAATGCTGTTCAACTAGCAAGCTCACCCATAGGTTGAATATTCAGTTCCAACAGGGTTTAGTAGGAGTGATCTCTTCTAACAATTTGTATCTGCCAAGTCAGCCACCTCACAAGAATGTACGTGTGGTACCAGATAGGAATCTATATGTGCATATAAGAATACAGAGAAAGGGAGACATCAATTCACATATTTGTTAACCTTAAAGATACAAGGACAACTATTTCAACAAACAATTGACTAGATTTATAACTCCAACTCTGTATCATGCAAAAGGCAAGTCCATCTATACACCATGCCTACTCTGAACTGCTTGTATTTCTATTCTTTATGGGTTATTTTTCTCCATCATATTAGGATTAGTAGTCAGAGTCTGGTAGGGTATGGGTTAGAGACAGGTATTCAGTATTTTGAATTGAAAATAGGACACTGAATCCAATGTGTATGCAAATATATGCTACGGAAAAATCTTCCCACTCTCCTCCAGAACAATGCCTTGACATTACCTTCGCCCCAAGTAAGACCCAATTAGAGGAGAAGAGTTAGAAAATCTGTGAATACATATCTAGAATGGAAAATGCTCCAGATTTCAAATCTTTGGAGGTGGTAGAGGAGTTTCCAAAAGTAAGAGACAGGGTAAACACTCCACAAACATGGAGCTCTGCTGGCCAAAAGACTTTTTGAGAATCTGCCTCTGAGGTTGGGCACTTGAAATATATGTTGTTGTCAGGAGCTTTAGCTTTATTTGTAGTGAAACCATCAAAGCTGGATCTGCATCTATGTGACCTGGAGGAAATGATTACTTATTTTCAAATAAAAATGAGGCTGCAGTGATGAATTCTCTTTTTGTAGGTAAACATTGGCCACTGAGGGCTAAGGGTCTTCCCGTGTGGACTGTGAAACCAATGGTCATCCTCCAATTTTCGTGGTGTTTCTTGCTGCTGCACTGGGGGTTTGGTATTTGCTTCATGAAATACAACGAGTTCAAATGGGACACAGTGCTGAAGGGAGTTCTGTCAGGTGTGGTTGGCAGGGTCTCCAGGAGAATGCACCAACCAGGGTTCTATCTCAAGTAGCTTGCCCCCTTGACAATAGCAACATGATACTGAACATTGCTCTGAAACCTCTCCATATAAAAATATGCCTTTACATATATGGGTGTGATGGTTGCACCATGTCAGTCACAGCCATTTGGAAGCCAATGGAAGATCCACATGGCCCCACCACAGATGTTTTATCACACATTTGCATAACACAGCTCTAGGCCCACTACTTACCAGGCCCCAACTTACTGGCATCTCTGTTCTACACCATTTTCATGAAACCCAGTCAATCAAGGCCCTGTCTGGTATACTCATGATCATCAACAGGACATCAAAGGTCCTCCAGTGCCAGCTGGTCATCGGAATTTCTAAAATTTCATGGTAATTATCTAGCATTTTTTCACAGATGCATTTGGAGGCAATGTTGGTTTCAATTCATTCAGGAACCATTAAATGGTGAGGAAGCTAATTTCAGGGAAATCTCTGGAGCACTCTCACAGGCAAGTCTACCCAAAGAGTGGCCAAAAAGTCACATGAAGCCAGGCCCATTGAGGTCTACAAAGCGAGGTCCAAGTGTGTTTTGAATCTCAATTATGCCTGCCAAGTCTTTCAGAATAAAATCATGTAATATCCTGGCTGTGATTCCCAGTGTTCTGTGGAAAGCCACTCTGGGCCTTGATCCCAGGTTCCAATGGCAACTCTCATTCCTGGCCTCCTAAAATCCCAACACAATTCATGTCAATACTTCTCTGAGGTCAGTTCCAGAACTCAGTCTCTAAGGGGAATCACAGCAGAATTCAAGCCCAGGTTTACCCAGTCACCTCTTCCAACTGCCACACAAATTACCACAATTATAACCAAAACACTCCTACATGGCCCTCATCTTCTACCATAAAGATACTCATCATAACATCTGGATGGAGGTTTTCATGAGAGGCACATCCCAAGACAGTGTCCAAAATAAGCTCCCTTGCCCCTCATTTGCCGAATGTCAGGGTGGCTTGGACACCCTTCCTGTGAACCAGGAGTAATCAAATAGGCCTGACCTTAATACTGCTTCGCTTCTCCAATTTGAGGCTCTCTGACTGTGGGGTCTAGATTCTTTTTGTGAATTGGAGTCATAAGAAAAGCCAAGCCCCTCTGCAGAGATTTGAAGAACTCATTTCACCCAAAAAATCCCTATTCTGACATGATGGATTTCAGAAACCTAACAAAGGAAGGCAAAATAATTCATGCACATTGATTGAACGTTTTTCCATTTTGGTTTAGATGCACATATGGGATCTTTCTTTACATCCATCAGGTGCTGAGAATCTAAGTCACAGCCTAAAACAGGGCAAAGCGCCTGAATCAGACACATCCTTTTCCAATGAAATTAAGCAAAGAGCCAGAGGTGATGCACATTCGTTTCCATTTGAAAACTGTTTTCTTCAGGCTTAACAAAGGGGTTGCATGAGACAAAGACCTTCCTGATATTCAGGGCAACAGAACAATAGGTAAGCAAAAGGCCCAAAGCAGGGTATCTCCACTGAGACTTTCCTGGTCACACTGATATCTGAGTTTTCTGAGATGCTGGCCATTCCATTCAGGTATCCAGTACATGGCCATGTCAAAGACCTTGGATTTGGTACATATCTTGGACACATAACCATGAGCCTATTCTAGAGAGTGGCCAAAATTCAGGAAGAAAACAGGGACTTAGGAAGGTATTAGGTGTTGCCCGTGCATAAGGCAAGCCACACTCCATTCATAAATTGGGCAGGATGAATGCTGGGAAGCTTTATACTAGACATGACACATCCATTGCTGCATTCTCTTTTCTCATGTCTACTACCACAGGCACAGTGGGATACACAGACATGGAAACACTCACCTCTTCAAATGACTTACCAGAAACAGTTCACTCCAAAACAAACAAACCGCCATTCCTACCTATTTTCAGAACATGAGACAAACCACAAACCCACACCCACTCCCAAAAAGGCACCTCCTTCCCCATAGGTGTATGACTAACCAGAGTGTCCTCTGACTGGTGGCCATACTCTGTTCTTCCGAATTGGCCTGTCCTCTCTCAGATCTGTTTTCCTTGGTCAACTCTGTAAAGTTGTAAGGAAAAAGTGGAGAGCCACTACCTGCTTTCTCAGGAAAGCTCCCTATTCAGAGCTCTCCAGGCATTTGGTAATCCCACTTCAGTAGGTACCAAGAATGACTGACTCTATCTTTGGTAAATCCAAACAAGTGAGCCCACTGGGACTGGGCCTGGGACTGCCTCTGGGTGCCTGGCTCCTTGGATAAAAGTTCAGAGAGTTCCATCACCAAGGAAATGAGGTATGTCACATTCTTTGGAACTGAATGAGGTCACTGCCTTGGCAAATGTATATCTTATGATGTTCAAAAACTGAAGAAATAATAATGTACCAGTGTCGAATACAAAAGAATGACAAATTACATATCATGTCCCATAGGAGTCTACTTGCATTGATGTAAGACTGGGTCAGTTACTGTAGAATAATTAGGATTTGTATGCACCATTCACTGAAGTTAGTTTTCAGTACTAGGAAACAAATATGTATTTCAGGTGGATGAATATTTCTGATTATAATCTTGTGAAAAGTGGATTATAAATCCACATACATGAACATGAATGAATTTAGAGAGTGTATATTAGACACATATATTTCATATTTTGAAAAATTTGGAGAGTACATCTATATCTATATCTATATCTATATCCATATCTATATATATACACACACACACACACAAACACACACCCACAACACTCACAGACATTAAAAAGTACCAATATAAATGCCAATCGAATTCATCAGTAAATATATATCATCCACAAATGCAAAAATATTTATTTTACTGAACATGAGTTAATGTATAATGTTGTTCTACTAGGACGCTCTCCTATAGGTTGAATTTTCATTTCCAACAGCATTTAGGAGGAGTGAACTCTTCTCACAATTTGTATCTGCCAAGGCAGCCACCTCACAAAAATGTACGTGTGATACCGGGTAGGATTCTATATATGCATATAAATATACATGTGTGAATAGGCTACAGAAAAGGGAAACAAGAATTCACATATTTGTTAAGTTTAAAAACACATGGAGAATATTTCAATTAAAATTTGACTAGATTTATAACTCCTACCTTATATAATGCAAATGTCAAGTCCAACAATACAACCTGTCTCCTCTGAAGTGCTTGTATTTCTATTGTGTTGGGTTAATTTTCTCCATTATATTAGGATGAATAGTCTGAGTCTACTAGGTATGGGTTAGTGTCAGGGATTCAGTATTTCGAATGGAAAATTGGAAAATGAATCCAATGTGTATGTAAATATATGCTGCACAAATATCCTAGTGCTCTCATCCAGAACAATGCCTTGACATTACCTTCACCACAAGTAAGACACAACTAGAGGAGAAGAGTTACAAAATCAGTGAATACATATCTGGAATGGAAAATGCTCAGGAGTTCACAACCTTGGAGGTGGTAGAGCAGTTTCCAAAACTAAGGGACAAGGTAAACACTCCAAAAACATGGAGCTCTGCTGGCCTAAAAACTTTTTGAGAAACTGCCACTGAGTTTTGCACTTGAAATATATGTTGTTTTCAGGAGATTTGGCTTCCTTTGTAGTGAGACCATCAAAGCTGGGTCTGCATCTATGTGACCTGGAGGACATGGTTTTTTATTTCCAAAGAACTAGATGAAGCAGTGCTGAATCCTCTCTTTGAAGGTAAACTGAGGCCACTGGGGACTATGTGTCTCCCCGTGTGGACTGTGAAGCCATTTGGTCCTCTTCCACTTTTTGTGGAGTTTTTGCTGCTGCACTGTGAGTTTGGTATTTGTTTCACGAAATACTAGGAGCTAAACTGGGACACAGTGCTGGAGGGAGTTCTGTCACGTGTGGTGCGTCAGGGTCTGCAAGAGAATGCACCAACTAGGCTCCTATCTCTCACAGCTTGCCCCATTGCCCCCTTGTCCATATCAACCTGATTCTTAATTTTCCTCTGAAAACTCTCCATATAAAAATATGCCTTTACATATAAGGGTCTGCTGGCTGCACCATGTCAGTTACAAGCCATTTGGAATCCAATGGTATATCCACATGGCCCTACCACGGATGTTTTATCAAACACCTCCCCACCACTGCTCTAGACCCACTACTCAGCAGGCTCCAACTTACTGGCATCTCTGTTCTACACCATTTTCATGAAACTCAGTAAGTCAAGGCACTGTCTGGTATAATCATGATCAGCAACAGGACATCCAATGTTTCTCCAGTGCCACCTGGTCATAGGAATTTCAAAAATTTCATGGTATTTATCTAGCCATTTTTCAAGCATGAAGTTGGAGGCACTGTGGATTTCAGTTCATTCAGCAAACATTAAATGGTGAGGAAGCTCATTTCAATGAAATCTCTGGAGAACTCTCACAGGCACGGCTTCCCAAAGAGTGGACAAACGGTCACATTAGGCCAGGCCCATTGAGGTCTACAATGTGAGGTCCATGTGTGTTTTGACTCTCAACTATGGCTGCCATTTCTTTAAGAATAAAATCATGTGATATCCTTGCTGAGATTTCCAGTCCTCTGTTGAAATCCACCCGGGGCCAAGGTCTCAGTTTCCAAGAGCGACTTTCATGCGTGGCCTCTTGAAATTCTAACAAAATTCATGGCAATGCTTCTCTGAGTTCAGTTCTAAAACCCAGTCTCTAAGGGGAATCACACCAGAGTTCAACCCCACGTGTACCCAGTCATTTTTTCCAATGCCACACAAATGACCAAAATCAAAACCAAAACACTCCCACATGGCCTTCATCTTATTCCATATAGTCAATCATCTTAACCTCTGGCTGGAGGTTTCCATGAGGGGCGCAGCCCAAGACAGTGTCCAAAATCAGCTCCTTTGCCCCTCATTTGCCTAAAGTCAGGGTAGCCTGGACACCGTTTCTGTGAACCAGGAGTGAACAAATAAGCCTACCTTTAATACTTCTTTGTTTCTCCAATTTCAGGCCTACTGATTTTAGGTATCAATTCTTTAGGTGATTTAGAGTCATGCGAAAACACAAGCACCTCTGCAGGGCTTTGAAGAACTCATTTGACCCAAAGAATCCCTATTCTCATTTGATGGAGTGCAGGAACCTAACAGAGGAAGGCAAGAGACTTCATCCACAATGAATGATATTTTTTGCCATTTTGGTTTTGGAAGCTCACATGGGATCATTCTTAAGATCCATCAGGTGCTGAGAATCTAAGTCACAGCCACACACAGGTCCAAAGGCTGATAAAGACACATCTCTTTCCAAAGCAATTAAGCAAAGAGCCACAGGTGAGGCCCATTCATTTCCATTTGAAAACTGTTTTCTTCAGGCTTCACAAAGGGGTGGCCTGAGGCAAAGACCTTCCTGACATTCAGTGCAGCACAACAATAAGTAAGCAAAAGGCCCAAAGCAGGGTTTCTGCACTGAGATTTTTTTGGTCACACTGATATCTGAGTTTTCTGAGATGCTCGCCATTCTCTTCAGGTATCCAGTACATGGCCATGTCACAGAGCTTGGCGGTGGTACATTTTTTGGACACAAATCCATGAGCCTATTCTGGAGAGTGGCCAGAATTCAGGAAGAAAACAACAACTTAGAAAGATAGCAGGTGTTGCACATCGATAAGACAAGCTGCAGTCCATTCATATATTGGGCAGGATGAATTATGGGAAGATTTATACTAGACAGGACACATCCATTAATGCATTCTCTTTTCTAATGTCTACAACAATAGACACAGTGGGATACACAGAAACAGAAACCCTCGCCGTGTCAAATGACTTACTAGAAACTGTCCACTCCAAACCAAACAAACCGCCTTTCCTATCTATTCTCAGAACATGAGACAAAACAACAAACCCACACCCACTCCCACAAAGGCACCTCCTTCCCCCAAGTAGGTCTGTGACTATCCGGAGTGTCCTCTGACTGGTGGGCCATACTATGTTCCCCTGAAATGGCCTGTCTTCTCTCAGACCTTCTTTCCTTGACCAACTCTGTGAAGATGTCAGGAAAAAGTGGTTAGCCACTACCTGTTTTCTCAGGAAAGGTCCATCTTCAGAGCTCTCCTGGCATTTGGCCATCCTCACATCATTAGGTACCAAGAAAACTGACTCTGTCCTTGGTGAACCCAAACAAGTGAGCCCACTGGGACTGGGACTGGGACTGCCTCTGGGTGCCTGGCTTCTTGGATACCAAGTTCAGAGAGTTCCATCACCAAGGAAATGAGGTATGTCACATTCTTTGGAACTGAATGAGGTCACTGCCTTGGCAACCACTTTGTCCTAACAGTTGCTTCCAAGGGTAACATAAGATGGAGGTTGCCCCTACTTCCTGTGACACTTTCATAAGGTAGAATGTATATCAACCATTTGCACCCGGGAACAGCTCTCCACTCAGGCCTGGTTTGGTCCATCTTCTCTACAATAAGAAGAGAGAGATTCAGATTCAGACACATCCCTTCATCCTGACCAGGTTGTTTGCCATGGAAGATGACTTTTGCTCTCTCAGGTGCTTCATACCTGCCTACAACTTCTCCAGGTATCATTTGTGCATGGACATTTGAGGTTCTCATCAAGTGGAAGGTCCCCAACTTTCCTGTATTGTAAGAACTACTCTGACAGCTCTTTTGTCCATTTTGGTTTGGGATGCACACATGGGATTTTTCTTTAGACCCATCATGTGCTGTGAATCTAAGCCACAGCCTCACATAGGGCTGAGAGGCTGATTCAGAAACATCCATTTCCAAAGCAATTAAGCAAAGAGGCACAGGTAATGACCATTCTTTTCCATTTGAAAACTATTTTCTGCAGGCTTCACAAAGTGTGGCCTGAGGCAAAGACCTTCCTGACATTCAGGGCAACAGAATAGGTAAGCAAAAGGCCCAAAGCAGGATTTCTCCACTGAGACTTTCTTGGGCATACTGATATCTGAGTTTTCTGAGATACTCGCCATTCCCATCAGCTATCCAGTACATGGCCATGTCACAGAGATGGAGGTGGTACATATCTTGGACACAAAATCATGAGCGTATTCTGGAGAGTGTCCAGAATTCAGGAAGAAAACAGGAATTTAGAAAGATAGCAGGAGTTGCCCATCCATACGGCAACCTGCAGTCCATTCATAAATTGCACAGGATGAATGCTTTGAAGCTTTCTCGTAGACAGGACACATCCATTGATGCATTCTCTTTTCTAATGTCTACAATCACTGACACAGTATGATATATAGACACAGAAACACTCACCTTGTCAAAGGACATAGTAGACACAGTCCACTCCAAAACAAACAAACCAGCTTTCCTAACTATTCTCAGAACATGAGACAAAACCACAAACTCACACTCACACCCAAAAAGTCACCTCCTTTCCCCAAGTAGGTCTGTGACTATCCGGAGTGTCCTCTGACTTGTGGGCCATACTATGTTCCCCCAAAATGGCGTGTCCTGTCTCCAATCTGGTCTCTTTGGCCAACTCTGTGAAGTTGTCAGGAGCCCATGGTGAGAAACTACCTGCTTTCTCTGGAAAGGCCAGTCTTCATAGTTTCCAGGCATTTGGCTGTCCTCACATCAGTAGGTACAAAGAAAGAGTGACTCTGTCTTGTTAAATCCAAACAAGTTAGCCCACTGGGACATGGAGTGGGTTTGACTCTGTGTGCCTGGTTTCCTGGATCCCAAGATCACAGACTTTCATTACCAAAACTGTAAGGTGATGTCACTTTCTTCAAGATCTGAATGAAGTCACTGCCTTGGAAACCACTTTGTTTTAACAGTTGCTTACATGGTTCCCAAAAGATGGAGGCTGCCTCTACTTGCTGTGACTCATTCATATGTTAGAATGGTATATCAACCATAGGCACCGGGGAACAGCTCTCCACACAGGCATGGTTTGGTCCATCTTCTCTACATTAGGAAGAGAGAGGCTAATTCAGACACATCCCATCAACCTGACCAGGTTGTTTGCCATGGAAGATGACTTTTGCTCTCTCATGTCCTTCATAGCTGCCTACATCTTCTCCAAGGATCATTTCAGCATGGACCTTTTAGGTTTTCAGCAGCTGGAAGATCGCCTATATTCCTGTATTGTAAGACCAACTCTGTCCCTGCTCTTCTGTAAAATTAGATTGAGGGAAAAGTGTATGGTTAGGGTTAATAACATGTTCAATTTGGGTTAGGAATCATTCTCTGGAATGAATATTTGTATTAGGAACCTGTGATATTTATAAGAATATATAGGTGAAATATAAGTATGAAAACAGAAATCTAGGTAAGTTTTGAAGCCCAGAAGGGCATTGGGCCCTTGATTGGGATACTTAGCATTGATTTATGTCCTGCACAGTTGTCTCAGTTAAATCAATATACTATGGCATAGGACCTTCTAATTTGGATGATTGAATGTGGAAGAGAACATCCAGTCAAAAAGGGATATTCAGTAGGATTAGGAAAATAGTCGGTAGGTTTAGATAAAAGAGTGAGTATAGGATTTGGACCAAAAGTTCTTTAGCAATAGGGTTTCAGGTAGAGAGTGAATGTAAATGTCAGCACATGTGAAGAGTCAGTCACAATGATGAACTGGGTAAAATATGTAGGAAAGCAATATTTTGAAGACGTATAAATTAATTGGGGGTACAAATAGGTGTACCTTGTGCCTATGAATATAGAGATAATGCATGAATAGACCATACTGTGAATAAATAATATAACTGGTTCGAACTTTAAATAATGGATTGAATTGATTTCTGAAAATATACAGGAAACCTAATATTGATATACAATCATCCATTCCAAACAGTTATGCTTCTAATGGTGATATTAGATTTATGGTTTATCATAAAAAGTGTGTGAGTTTTGCTTCAAAACTGATTATGAAATTAAAAAAAATGTGTTTGCAGAGAAGTCTCATGAAAAGACCAGTCAAGAAACCGGGAGGAATACATGTGTTCTGAAGCAGGAAATGATTAAAAGTGAAGAAATACCTATAAAGTTGTGAACTTGTGGATGAAATATATATCCTCTGATGTGCAAAAACTTCAGAAATATTAATGTAGCAGTGTTGAATACAAATGAACGTCAAAATACACATCATGTCCCATAGGAATCTACTTGCATTGATGTTAAACTGGGTCAGATACTGTAGAATTATTAGGATTTGTATGCACCATTCACAGAAGTGAGTTGTCAGTACAAGGAAACAAATATGTATTTCAGGTGGATGAATATTTCCAATAATAATCTTGAGAAAAGTTGATTATATTTCCTCATGCATACATGAAAGAATGTATGAATGTAGAGAGTGTATATAAGACACATATATTTCATGTTTTGATAAATCAGGAGAGTATATATATATATATATATATATATATATATATATATATATACCAAAAAAACACACAGAGAAACATAAAAAAGTAGCAATATATGCCAAATGAAATTTATAATGAAATATATAACATCTACTGATGCAAAAATATATACTTTACTGAACATGGAATTATGTATAATGTTGTTGTACTAGGAAGCTCACCCATAGGTTGAATTTTTAGTTCCAACAGCGTTTAAGAGGGGTAGTCTCTTCACACAATTTAGATCTGCCGAGTCAGCAACCTCACAAAAATGTACGTGTGATACCAGGTAGGATTCAATATGTACATATAAAAATACATGTGCTGTATAGGCTACAGAGAAAGGGAGGCAGGGATTCACATATTTGTTAATTTTAAAAACACATGAAAAACTATTCCAAATAAAAATTCACTAGATTTATAACACCTACCATTTATTATGCAAAAGAAAAGTTCAAAAATACACCATGCCTCCTCTGACCTGCTTGTATTTCTGTTCTATTTGGGTTATTTTTCTCCATCATATTAGGATTAGTAGTCAGAGTCTAGTAGGGTATGTGTTAGTGTCAGGGATTCAGTATTTTGAATGGAAAATAGGAAAAAGAATCCAATGTCTATCAAATATGTGCTACACAAAATATTTTCCCTCTCTCATCCAGAACAATGCCTTGACATTACCTTCACCCCAAGTAAGACACAATTAGTGGAGAAGAGTTATAAAATCTGTGAATATATAACTGGAATGGAAAATGCTCAGGAGTTCACAACCTTGGATGTGGTAGAGAAGTTTCCATAAGTAAGTGACAGGTTAAAAACTCCACAAACATGGAGCTCTGCTGGCCTAAAGGACTTCTTGATAAACTGCCTCTGAGGTTGGGCACTTGAAATATATGTTGTTTTCAGGAGCTTTAGCTTCCTTTGTCGTGAGACCATCAAAGCTGGGTCTGATTCTATGTGACCTGGAGGACATGGTTTCTTATTTTCTAATGAACATGAGGCAGCAGTGGTGAATTCTCTCTTTTAAGTAAAATGTGACCAGTGCGTGCTAAGTCTCTCCCCATCTGGGCTGTGAAGCCATTTGGTCATCCTCCACTTTTTCATGGTTTTTCTTTCTCCTGCATTGGTAGTTTGGTATTTGCTTCACGAAATACAAGGAGTTCAAAAGGGACACAGTGCTGGATGGAGTTCTGCCACATGTGGTGGGTCAGGGTCTGCAGGAGAATGCACCAACCAGGCTTCTATCCCACATAGCTTTTTCCCTTGTCTATTGCAACCTGATTCTTAACATTGCCATGAAACCTCTCCATATAACAAGACGCCCTTACATATTAGTGTCTGCTGGCCTCACCATGTCTGTCACAAGCCATTTGGAAGCCAATGGCAAATCCATATGGCCACATCAGAGATGTATTATGACACACATACACGCCACTGCTCTAGGCACACTACTCAGCAGGCACCAACTTACTGGCATGTCTGTTCTAGATCATTTTCATGAAACACAGTCAATCAAGGCACTGTCTAGTATACTCATGATAAACAAGAGGACATCCAAAGGTTCTCCAGAGACATGTTGTATAGTTGGACTTGACATTTCCATTATATAAGGTAGGAGTTATAAATCTAGTCAAATTTTAATTGAAATATTCTCATGTGTTTTTAAACTTAACAAATATGTGAATTCTTGTTTTCCTTTACTGTAGCCGATTCACACATGTATATTTATATGCATATATAGAATCCTACCAGGTATCACACGTACATTTTTGTGAGATGGCTGTCTTGGCAGATACAAATTGTGAGAAGAGTTCACTCCTCCTAAATGCTGTTGGAAATGAAAATTCAACCTATAGGAGAGAGTCCTAGTAGAACAACATTATACATTAACTCATGTTCAGTAAAATAAATATTTTTGCATTTGTGGATGATACATATTTACTGATGAATTTCGATTGGCATTTATATTGGTACTTTTTATGTCTGTGAGTGTTGTGTGTGTGTGTGTGTGTGTGTGTGTGTGTATATATAGATATAGATATAGATATAGATATACTCTGCAAATTTTTCAAAATATGAAATATATGTGTCTAATATACACACTCTAAATTCATTCATGTTCATGTATGTGGATTTATAATCAACTTTTCACAAGATGATAATCAGAAATATTCATTAACCTGAAATACATATTTGTTTCCTAGTACTGAAAACTAACTTCAGTGAATGGTACATACAAATCCTAATTATTCTACAGTAACTGACCCAGTCTAACATCAATGCAAGTAGACTCCTATGGGACATGATATGTAATGTGTCATTCATTTGTATTCGACACTGGTACATTATTGTTTCTTCAGTTTATGCACATCACAGGATATACATTTCATCCACAAGTTCACAAATTAATAAGCATTTGTTTCAACTTTAATCATCTTGCTTCAGAACACATGTATTGTCAGGGTTTCTTGACTGGTCTTTTCATGAGACTTCTTTCCAAACACATTATTTTGAATTTCCATAATCATTTTGAAGCAAAACTCACACACTCTTCATAATAAACCAAAACACTAATATTTCCATTAGATATATACCTGGATGGAATGAATGATTGTATATCAATATATGATTTCCTTTAATTTTTCAGATATCAGTTAATTCATTATTTAAAGATCAAAAAAGTTATATTATTTATTCACAGTATGGTCTATTCATGCTTTTTCTCTATGTTCCTAGAAACAGGGTACACCTCTTTGTACCCCCGATTCTCATTTTACACCTTCAATATATTGCTCCCAGAAATGGTGAAAGAAATACTCATGTCACCTCATTATCACAGTAATATTCTGGACAAAAAATGGAAAGGTCACACTTATGATTGTACCAAAGCCTAAATGGAAAGTGAACATGGATTTCTAAAAACATCCATGTCCAGGTTGCCTAATGCTGTCAATTGTCAATCCTATTGGTGACTACATATTTGTTTTTTTCCTAATTTATATATTCAAACTCAACCCTGTTGAAAATGTCTAATTCTATCACTCACTTTATACTTTGCCTGATTTCGTAATGTTTCTATTGATATCTGCTTTTCTACATATTTTCCCCAGTTCAACATAGGGACTGACTCTTCATATGTGCTGACATTTACATTCACTCAACAACCGAAAGTCTATTGCTAAAGAACTTTTGGTCCAAATCCTATACTCACTCTTCTTCCTAAACCTACCGACTATCTTCCTAATCCTACTGAATATCCCTTTTTGACTGGATGTTCTCTTCTAAATTCAATCATCCAATGTACAAGGTCCTATGCCATTGTATATCGAATTATCTGAGGCATCTTTGCAGAACATCATTCAAAGCTAAGTATCCCAATCAAGGGCAAAACCCTTCTGGGCTTCAAATCATACCTAGATTTCTGTTTTCCTACTTATATTTCACCTCTATATTCCTGTAAATATTGCAGGTTCCCAATACCATTATTCATCACACAGAATCACTCGTAACCCAAATCAAACCTGTTTTTAACCCCAAGTATACACCGTTCCCTCAATCATTTTACAGAACAGCAGGGACAGAGTGGTTCTTACAATACAGGAAAGTTGGGGACCTTCCACCTGATGAGAACCTCAAATGTCCATGCACAAATGATACCTGGAGAAGTTCTAGGCAGGTATGAAGCACCTGAGAGAGCAAAAGTCATCTTCCATGGCAAACAACCTGGTCAGGATGAAGGGATGTGTCTGAATCTGAATCTCTCTCTTCTTATTGTAGAGAAGATGGACCAAACCAGGCCTGAGTGGAGAGTTGTTCCCGGGTGCCAATGGTGATATACATTCTACCTTATGAAAGTGTCACAGGAAGCGTGGGCAACCTCCATTTTATGTTACTCTTTGAAGCAACTGTTAGGACAAAGTGGTTGCCAAGGCAGTGACCTCATTCAGTTCCAAAGAATGTGACATACCTCATTTCCTTGGTGATGGAACTCTCTGAACTTGGTATCCAAGAAGCCAGGCACCCAGAGGCAGTCCCAGTCCCAGTCCCAGTGGGCTCACTTGTTTGGGTTCACCAAGGACAGAGTCAGTTTTCTTGGTACCTAATGATGTGAGGATGGCCAAATGCCAGGAGAGCTCTGAAGATGGACCTTTCCTGAGAAAACAGGTAGTGGCTAACCACTTTTTCCTGACATCTTCACAGAGTTGGTCAAGGAAACAAGATCTGAGAGAAGACAGGCCATTTCGGGGGAACATAGTATGGCCCACCAGTCAGAGGACACTCCGGATAGTCACAGACCTACTTGGGGGAAGGAGGTGCCTTTGTGGGAGTGGGTGTGGGTTTGTTGTTTTGTCTCATGTTCTGAGAATAGATAGGAAAGGCGGTTTGTTTGGTTTGGAGTGGACAGTTTCTAGTAAGTCATTTGACATGGCGAGTGTTTCTGTTTCTGTGTATCCCACTGTGTCCGTTGTTGTAGATATTAGAAAAGAGAATGCATTAATGGATGTGTCCTGTCTAGTATAAATCATCCCATAATTCATCCTGCCCAATATATGAATGGACTGCAGCTTGTCTTATCGATGTGCAACACCTGCTATCTTTCTAAGTTGTTGTTTTCTTCCTGAATTCTGGCCACTCTCCGAAATAGGCTCATGGGTTTGTGTCCAAAATATGTACCACCTCCAAGCTCTGTGACATGGCCATGTCCTGGATAGCTGAAGAGAATGGCGAGCATCTCAGAAAACCCAGATATCAGTGTGACCAGGAAAGTCTCAGTGCAGAAACCCTGCTTTGGGCCTTTGCTTACTTATTGTTGTGTTGCACTGAATGTCAGGAAGGTCTTTGCCTCAGGCCACCCCTTTGTGAAGCCTGAAGAAAACAGTTTTCAAATGGAAATGAATGGGCCTCACCTGTGGCTCTTTGCTTAATTGCTTTGGAAAGGGATGTGTCTTTATCATCCTCTTGGGCCTGTGTGTGGCTGTGACTTAGATTCTCAGCACCTGATGGATCTTAAGAATGATCCCATGTGAGCTTCCAAAACCAAAATGGCAAAAAATTTCATTCATTGTGGATGAAGTCTTTTGCCTTCCTCTGTTAGGTTCCTGCACTCCATTAAATGACAATAGGGATTCTTTGGGTAAAATGAGTTCTTCAAAGCCCTGCAGAGGTGCTTGTGTTTTCGCATTACTCTAAATCACCTAAAGAATCGATACCTAAAATCAGTAGGCCTCAAATTGGAGAAACACAGAAGTATTAACGGCAGGCTTATTTGTTCACTCCTGGTTCACTGAAACGGTGTCCAGGCTACCCTGACTTTAGACAAATGAGGGGCAAACAAGCTGATTTTGGACACTGTCTTGGGCTGCGCCCCTCATGGAAACCTCCAGCCAGAGGTTAAGATGATTGACTATGTGAAATAAGATGAGGGCCATGTTGGAGTGTTTTGGTTTTAATTTTGGTCATTTGTGTGGCATTGGAAAAAATGACTGGGTCCACGTGGGCTTGAACTCTGGTGTGATTCCCCTTAGAGACTGGGTTTTGGAACTGAACTCAGAGAAGCATTGCCATGAATTTTGTTGGGATTTTAAGAGGCCACGCATGAAAGTCGCTCTTGGAAACTGAGACCTAGGCCCCGGGTGGATTTCCACAGAGGCCTGGGAATCTCAGCAAGGATATAACATGATTTTATTCTTAAAGAAATGGCAGCCATAGTTGAGAGTCAAAACACACATGGACCTCACATTGTAGACCTCAATGGGCCTGGCCTAATGTGACCTTTTGTCCACTCTTTGGGAAGCCATGCCTGTGAGAGTTCTCCAGAGATTTCATTGAAATGAGCTTCCTCACCATTTAATGTTTGCTGAATGAACTGAAACCCACAGTGCCTCCAACTTCATGCTTGAAAAATGGCTAGATAAATACCATGAAATTTTTGAAATTCCTATGACCAGGTGGCACTGGAGAAACATTGGATGTCCTGTTGCTGATCATGAGTATACCAGACAGTGCCTTGATTTACTGAGTTTCATGAAAATGGTGTAGAACAGAGATGCCAGTAAGTTGGAGCCTGCTGAGTAGTGGGTCTAGAGCAATGGTGGGGAGGTGTTTGATAAAACATCCGTGGTAGGGCCATGTTTATCTTCCATTGGATTCCAAATGGCTTGTAACTGACATGGTGCAGCCAGCAGACCCTTATATGTAAAGGCATCTTGTTATATGGAGAGTTTTCAGAGGAAAATTAAGAATCAGGTTGATATGGACAAGGGGGCATTGGGGCAAGCTGTGAGAGATAGGAGCCTAGTTGGTGCATTCTCTTGCAGACCCTGACCCACCACACGTGACAGAACTCCCTCCAGCACTGTGTCCCAGTTTAGCTCCTAGTATTTCGTGAAACAAATACCAAACTCACAGTGCAGCAGCAAAAACACCACAAAAGTGGAGGAGGACCAAATGGCTTCACAGTCCACACGAGGAGACACTTAGTCCCCAGTGGCCTCAGTTTACCTACAAAGACAGGATTCAGCACTGCTTCATCTTGTTCATTGGAAAATAAGAAACCATGTCCTCCAGGTCACATAGATGCAGACCCAGCTTTGATGGTTTCACTACAGAGGAAGCCAAATCTCCTGAAAACAACATATATTTCAAGTGTGGAAGCTCAGAGACAGTTTCTCAAAAAGTTTTTAGGCCAGCAGAGCTCCATGTTTGTGGAGGGTTTACTCTGTCCCTTAGTTTTGGAAACTCCTCTACCACCTCCAAGGTTGTGAACTCCTGAGCATTTTCCATTCCAGATATGTATTCACTGATTTTGTAACTCTTCTCCTCTAATTGTGTCTTACTTGGGGTGAAGGTAATGTCAAGGCTTTGTTCTGGATGAGAGCGGGAGGATATTTGTGCAGCATATATTTACATACACATTGGATTCATTTTCCAAATTTCCATTCGAAATACTGAATCCCTGACACTAACCCATACCTAGTAGACTCAGACTATTCATCCTAATATAGTGGAGAAAATTAACCCAACACATTAGAAATACAAGTACTTCAGAGGAGACATGTTGTATAGTTGGACTTGACATTTGCATTATATAAGGTAGGAGTTATAAATGTAGTCAAATTTTAATTGAAATATTCTCCATGTGTTTTTAAACTTAACAAATATGTGAATTCTTGTTTCCCTTTTCTGTAGCCTATTCACACATGTATATTTATATGCATATATAGAATCCTACCAGGTATCACACGTACATTTTTGTGAGGTGGCTGTCTTGGCAGATACAAATTGTGAGAAGAGTTCACTCCTCCTAAATGCTGTTGGAAATGAAAATTCAACCTATAGGAGAGCGTCCTAGTAGAACAACATTATACATTAACTCATGTTCAGTAAAATAAATATTTTTGCATTTGTGGATGATACATATTTACTGATGAATTTCGATTGGCATTTATATTGGTAATTTTTAATGTCTGTGAATTGTGTGTGTGTGTGTGTGTGTGTGTGTGTGTGTGTATAGATATAGATATAGATATAGATATACTCTCCAAATTTTTCAAAATATGAAATATATGTGTCTAATATACACTCTCTAAATTCATTCATGTTCATGTATGTGGATTTATAATCCACTTTTCACAAGATGATAATCAGAAATATTCATCCACCTGAAATACATATTTGTTTCCTAGTACTGAAAACTAACTCCAGTGAATGGTGCATACAAATCCTAATTATTCTACAGTAACTGACCCAGTCTAACATCAATGCAAGTAGACTCCTATGGGACATGATATGTAATTTGTCATTCATTTGTATTCGACACTGGTACATTATTGTTTCTTCAGTTTTTGCACATCACAGGATATACATTTCATCCACAAGTTCACAAATTAATAAGCATTTGTTTCAACTTTCACCACTTCTTGCTTCAGAACACATGTATTGTCAGGGTTTCTTGACTGGTCTTTTCGTGAGACTTCTTTCCAAACACATTATTTTGAATTTCCATAATCATTTTGAAGCAAAACTCACACACTCTTCATGATAAACCAAAACACAAATATTTCCATTACATATATACCTGGTTGGAATGAATGATTGTATATCAATATACGATTTCCTTTAATTTTTCAGATATCAGTTCAATTCATTATTTAAAGTTCAAAAAAGTTATATTTTTTATTCACTGTATGGTCTATTCATGCTTTTTCTCTATGTTCCTAGAAACAGGGAACACCTCTTTGTACCCCCGATTCTCATTTTACATCTTCAATATATTGCTCCCAGAAATGGTGAAAGAAATACTCATGTCACCTCATTATCACAGTAATATTCTGGACAAAAAATGGAAAGGTCACACTTATGATTGTACCAAAGGCTAAATGGAAAGTGAACATGGATTTCTAAAAACATCCATGTCCAGGTTGCCTAATGCTGTCAATTGTCAATCCTATTGGTGACTACATATTTGTTTTTTTCCTAATTTATATATTCAAACTCAACCCTGTTGAAAATGTCTAATTCTATCACTCACTTTATACTTTGCCTGATTTCGTAATGTTTCTATTGATATCTGCTTTTCTACATATTTTCCCCAGTTCAACATAGTGACTGACTCTTCATATGTGCTGACATTTTCATTCACTCAACAACCGAAAGTCTATTGCTAAAGAACTTTTGGTCCAAATCCTATACTCACTCTTCTTCCTAAACCTACCGACTATCTTCCTAATCCTACTGAATATCCCTTTTTGACTGGATGTTCTCTTCTAAATTCAATCATCCAATGTACAAGGTCTTATGCC
This sequence comes from Callospermophilus lateralis, assembly GCF_048772815.1. Classification (NCBI taxonomy): domain Eukaryota; kingdom Metazoa; phylum Chordata; class Mammalia; order Rodentia; family Sciuridae; genus Callospermophilus; species Callospermophilus lateralis. The sequence continues at coordinate 167,693 of NW_027512565.1, forward strand.
ATTGTATATCGAATTATCTGAGGCATCTTTGCAGAACATCATTCAAAGCTAAGTATCCCAATCAAGGGCAAAACCCTTCTGGGCTTCGAATCATACCTAGATTTCTGTTTTCCTACTTATATTTCACCTCTATATTCTTGTAAATATTGCAGGTTCCCAATACCATTATTCATCACACAGAATCACTCGTAATCCAAATCAAACCTGTTTTTAACCCCAAGTATACACTGTTCCCTCAATCATTTTACAGAAGAGCAGGGACAGAGTGGTTCTTACAATACAGGAAAGTTGGGGACCTTCCATCTGATGAGAACCTCAAATGTCCATGCACAAATGATACCTGGAGAAGTTGTAGGCAGGTATGAAGCACCTGAGAGAGCAAAAGTCATCTTCCATGGCAAACAACCTGGTCAGGATGAAGGGATGTGTCTGAATCTGCCTCTCTCTCTTCTTATTGTACAGAAGATGGACCAAACCAGGGCTGAGTGGAGAGCTGTTCCCGGGTGCCAATGGTGATATACATTCTACCTTATGAAAGTGTCACAGGATGCGTGGGCAACCTCCATCTTATGTTACCCTTGGAAGCAACTGTTAGGACAAAATGGTTGCCAAGGCAGTGACCTCATTCAGTTCCAAAGAATGTGACATACCTCATTTCCTTGGTGATGGAACTCTCTGAACTTGGTATCCAAGAAGCCAGGCACCCAGAGGCAGTCCCAGTCCCAGTCCCAGTGGGCTCACTTGTTTGGATTTTCCAAGGACAGAGTCAGTTTTCTTGGTACCTAATGATGTGAGGATGGCCAAATGCCAGAAGAGCTCTGAAGATGGACCTTTCCTGAGAAAACAGGTAGTGGCTAACCACTTTTTCCTGACATCCTCACAGAGTTGGTCAAGGAAACAAGATCTGAGAGAAGACAGGCCATTTCGGGGGAACATAGTATGGCCCACCAGTCAGAGGACACTCCGGATAGTCACAGACCTACTTGGGGGAAGGAGGTGCCTTTGTGGGAGTGGGTGTGGGTTTGTTGTTTTGTCTCATGTTCTGAGAATAGATAGGAAAGGCGGTTTGTTTGGTTTGGAGTGGACAGTTTCTAGTAAGTCATTTGACATGGCGAGTGTTTCTCTTTCTGTGTATCCCACTGTGTCCGTTGTTGTAGACATTAGAAAAGAGAATGCATTAATGGATGTGTCCTGTCTAGTATAAATCTTCCCATAATTCATCCTGCCCAATATATGAGTGGACTGCAGCTTGTCTTATCAATGTGCAACACCTGCTATCTTTCTAAGTTGTTGTTTTCTTCCTGAATTCTGGCCACTCTCCAGAATAGGCTCATGGATTTGTGTCCAAAATATGTACCACCTCCAAGCTCTGTGACATGGCCATGTACTGGATAGCTGAAGAGAATGGCGAGCATCTCAGAAAACTCAGATATCAGTGTGACCAGGAAAGTCTCAGTGCAGAAACCCTGCTTTGGGCCTTTTGCTTACTTATTGTTGTGTTGCACTGAATGTCAGGAAGGTCTTTGCCTCAGGCCACCCCTTTGTGAAGCCTGAAGAAAACAGTTTTCAAATGGAAATGAATGGGCCTCACCTGTGGCTCTTTATCAGCCTCTTGGACCTGTGTGTGGCTGTGACTTAGATTCTCAGCACCTGATGGATTTTAAGAATGATCCCATGTGAGCTTCCAAAACCAAAATGGCAAAAAAATATCATTCATTGTGGATGAAGTCTCTTGCCTTCCTCTGTTAGGTTCCTGCACTCCATCAAATGACAATAGGGATTCTTTGGGTCAAATGAGTTCTTCAAAGCCCTGCAGAGGTGCTTGTGTTTTTGCATGACTCTAAATCACCTAAAGAATCGATACCTAAAATCAGTAGGCCTCAAATTGGAGAAACACAGAAGTATTAACGGCAGGCTTATTTGTTCACTCCTGGTTCACAGAAACGGTGTCCAGGCTACCCTGACTTTAGACAAATGAGGGGCAAACGAGCTGATTTTGGACACTGTCTTGGGCTGCGCCCCTCATGGAAACCTCCAGCCAGAGGTTAAGATGATTGACTATATGGAATAAGATGAAGGCCATGTGGGAGTGTTTTGGTTTTAATTTTGGTCATTTGTGTTGCATTGGAGAAAATAACTGGGTCCACGTGGGCTTGAACTCTGGTGTGATTCCCCTTAGAGACTGCGTTTTGGAACTGAACTCAGAGAAGCATTGCCATGAATTTTGTTAGGATTTTAAGAGGCCACGCATGAGAGTCCCTCTTGGAAACTGAGACCTAGGCCCCGGGTGGATTTCCACAGAGGCCTGGGAATCTCAGCAAGGATATCACATGATTTTATTCTTAAAGAAATGGCAGCCATATTTGAGAGTCAAAACACACGTGGACCTCATATTGTAGACCTCAATGGGCCTGGCCTAATGTGACCTTTTGTCCACTCTTTGGGAAGCCGTGCCTGTGAGAGTTCTCCAGAGATTTCATTGAAATGAGCTTCCTCACCATTTAATGTTTGCTGAATGAACTGAAACCCACAGTGCCTCCAACTTCATGCTTGAAAAATGGCTAGATAAATACCATGAAATTTTTGAAATTCCTATGACCAGGTGGCACTGGAGAAACATTGGATGTCCTGTTGCTCATTATGAGTATACCAGACACTGCCTTGATTTACTGAGTTTCATGAAAATGGTGTAGAACATATTTGTGTATGCAAATATGTGCTACACAAAATCTTCCTACTCTCATTCACAACAATACCTTGACACTATCTTTGCCCCAAGTAAGACAAAATAAAAGAAGAAGAGTTAAAAAATCTGTGAATACATATCAGGAATGGAACATGATTGCGAGTTCACAATCTTGGAGTTGGTAGAGGAGTTTCCAAAAGTAAGGGACAGGGTAAATATTGCACAAATATGGAGATGTGCCAGCCTAAAGACTTCTGGAGAACCTGCCTCTGAGGTTGGCCACTTGAAGTATATGTTGTTGTCAGGACCTATGGCTTCCTTTCTAGTGAGACCACCAAAGCTGGGTCTCCATCTATGTGATCTGCAGAACATGGTTTCTTATTTTCCAAAGAAAGTGAGGCAGCAAGGCTGAATTCTCTCTTTGTAAGTAAACTCTTGCCACTGAAGGCTAAGTGTGGCCCCGTGTGGACTGTGAAGCCATTTGGTAATCCTCCACTTTTCATGGTGTTCTTGCTGCTGCACTGGGAGTTTGGTATTGGCTTCAGGAAATACAAGAAATTCAACTGGGTCACAGTGCTGGAGGGAGATCTGTCACGTGTTGTGCGTCAGGGTCTGCAGGAGAATGCACCAACCAGGCTTCTATCCCACATAGCTTGCCCCCTTGACCATAGCAACCTGATTCTGAACATTGACCTGAAACCTCTCCATTCAACAAGATGCCTTTACATACAAGGGTCTGCTGGCTGCACCATGTCAGTTACAAGCCTTTTGGCAGATCCACATAATCCCAACACAGAAGTTTTATCACAGACCTGCAAAACACTCCTCTAGGCCCACTACTCAACAGACTTTAACTTATTTGCATCACTGTTCTACACCATTTTCATGAAACCCAGTCAATCAAGGCACTGTCTGGTACACTCATGATCAGCAACAGGAAATCCAAAGTGTATCCAGTGACACCTGGTGATGGGAATTTCAAATTTTTATGATGTTTATCTAGCCATTTTTCAAGGATGAGGTTGGAGGCACTGTGGGATTTAATTCATTCTGGAAACATCAAATGGTGAGAAAGCCCATTTCAATGAAACATCTGGAGAACTCTCACAGGCAAGACTTCCCAAAGAGTGGCCAAATGATCAAATGAAGCCAGGCCCATTGAGGTCTACAATGTGAGGTCCATGTGTGTTTTTACTCTCAACTATGGCTGTCAAGTCTTAAAGAATAAAATCATGTGATATTCTGGCTCAGATTCCCAGTGCTCTGTGGGAAGCCCCCTGGACCTAGATCTCAGTTTCCAAAGGCCACTACCATGTGTGGCCTCCAAAAATCCCAACACAATTCATGGCAATACATCTCTGCAGTAATTTCCAAACTCAGTCTCTAAGAAGACTCACACCAGAGTTCAAGCCAAGGTGGACCAAGTCATCTCTTCCATCAGCCAAACAAATGACCACAATTAAAACCAAAATACTCCCACATGGCTCTCAACTACTTCCACATAGACACTCATCATTACCTCTGGCTGGAAGTTTCCATGAGGGGCGCAGCTGAAGACAGTATCCAAAATATGCTCCCTACCCTCATTTGTCTAAAGTCAGGGTGGCTTGACAACCTATCTGTGAACAAGGAGTGATCAAATAGGCCTGCCATTAATACTGCTCTGCTTCTCCAATTTGAGCCTAATGTCTGTGGGGTTTAGATTCTTTATGTGAATTGGAGTCATGAGAAAATCCAAGCACCTATGGGCTTGCCTCTGCAGGGCTTTGAAAAACTTTTTGAACCAAAGGATACCTATTCTCACTTGATGGAAATCAGGAACCTTACAGAGGAAGGCGAGAGACTTCATCCACAAGACTGCTCTTTTTCCATTTTGGTTTTGGATGCACACATGAGATCTTTCCTTAGATTCATCAGGTGGTGAGAATCTAAGTCACAGCCTCACACAGGGCCAAGAGGCTGATTCAGACACATCCCTTTCCATGGCAATTAAGCAAAGAGCCACAGGTGATGCTCATTATTTTCCATTAGAAAACTGTTTTCTTCAGGCTTCACAAAGGGGTGGACTGAGGCAAAGACCTTCCAGACATTCAGGGCAACGGAACAATAGGTAAACAAAAGGCCCAAATCAGTGTTTCTCCACTGACACTTTACTGGTCACACTGATATCTGAGTTTTCTGAGTTCCTCTCCATTCCCTTCATCTATCCAGTACAAGGCCATGTTACAGAGTTTGGAGGTGGTACATATCTTTTACACAAAACCATGAGCCTATTCTTGAGAGTGGCCAGAATTCAGGAAGAAAACAGGAACTTAGGAAGATAGCAGGTATTGCCCATTCATAAGGAAAGTCGTAGTCCATTCATAAATTTGGCAGGATGAATGCTGAGAAGCTTTCTACTAGACAGAACACATCCATTGATGCATTCTCTTTTCTAATGTCTATAACCACAGACACAGTGGGATACACAAACCCACAACCACACCCACAAAGGCAACACTTTCCTCCAAGTTGGTCTGTGACTATCCAGAGTGTCCTCTGACTGGTGGGCCATACTATGTTCCCCAAAATTGCTTGTTCTGTCTCAAATCTGCTTTCCTTTGCCAACTCTTGAAGTAGTCAGGAGTCAGCGGTGAGCCAATACCTGCTTTATCAGGAAAGAACCATCTTCAGAGCTTCCCTGGCATTTGGCCATCCTCACATCAGTAGGTAAGTGCCGTAGCCCGGCTGGCTGGGCAAAATGACCGGGGGGGTGACGAACAACTTGTGTAGACTGATGCAGCAGGCCTGGAAGCCGTTTATTGTTGAATAAGAGCGGTATTTATACATTTTACACAGCCTATCTAATTAGCATGAAATAGATACAGCAGTCAAACAATAAGGAATCTCCACACTTAATGGCTCGCTTTTGTTACTTCACAAACCACTCCCTCTGGCATTTTGCCAGGCGCCATCCAGACTTCTTTACAGGCTCTAACATTTCTCTGGCAAAATAACAGGTGCCAATCTGACTTGTTTACAGACGTTAACATTTCCCCCTTTTGTTTAATTTAAATAAGGACCATAGTGTTTTTTACAGAAACACCACAAATAACCTGCTAGAAACAGAAAGGGAGGATACAAAATGTTACAATACCAATCCAATTGATGGCTCCATGCAAGAAGCCCTTGGAAAACTTATACCAGCAATGACACCGTTAGCAAAGATACCGAGTTACAAGTTGTTGTAGATTACAGTCTGTTGTCTCAGTCCAGATAAAGCAGTGTCTCAATAGATTAACTCAGAGTTCAGGTAAATCACAGTCCAGGTAAGTTCTCCAGGCAGCTAGCTTAAGTTGTAGTAGCAGAAACAGCGATAGCTCCGAAGTCTCCTCGGGTTCTCAGCCGAAGTTTCCTCCAGTTCTCAGCAACATTGTAAATTCTTCCACCTTTGTTTTCACCGGCACTTGGACGAAGGCAGGAACTCCGGATGGCTAAAGAAAATCCTGTAGCATTTCACTAAGAAAACAACCTTCTGAACAATTTTAGTACATTATCTCAAGGTTTTTTACATTTGAAATAAGCCTTAATAGTACTCATTACTCATCAGCCTGCAGGTGTGGGAGACCCATTGTAGTTACTGGCCTTGGAAATGATCAAACTTCAGGGATGCCAGTGGCATCTTCTGCCAGCTGTAGCATCCTGGGCAGCCCCAGATGGCCCCAGGGAGAGTCCTGGGCTCAAACTTCTTCCGGGCACAGGGAGCAAAAGCCTGCGAGACTGTGCCTCCAGGTCAGGTCTAGATTTGGGCTCACAGTGGTGATCCGCTCCCCCGGGCAGGGGGGCGGGGAAGAGCCCTCAACTGCCTCTTGGAAAATTCTTACTGCGCCATGATCGGCTTGGGCAGGTGGCAGCCGCCTTGTCATTTCACGCACCCTCCAGTATCGAAAAGTATTCAGTAATAGCCTTTTGCTGCAACTTTTTTCCTGATAATCCTTCTTCTTCTAAACTTTCTTTTTCTTTCTGACTAGAGTTTCTGGGCTTTTATCAACACATGCCCTAACTATTCTTGGTTCCACTGGGGTGCCTTTTTCTCTTATCAATTTACTTCTCACCCCTTCCATATTTTCATCACAATGACAATACAACATTTCAAGACAAAACAAGACACAAACATACTGCATCAATCTTCTCCATTTTCTCGAAATGGTCATTTTTCCTATCGCCCTATCTGCCTAGGGACGAGCAGATTGCTCCCGTCCTATCTATGGACAGAAAGCTTTTTTCGACCCTTACCCGTGAGTGTCCCAGGGCTCCCCGTAACGGGCCACCATCTGCCGCAGTCCCGCTGCAGCAGAATAACCTGGGGGGTGACGAATAACTTGTGTATGTTGATGCAGCAGGAATGAAAGCCGTTTATTGTAAGATCTGAGCGATATTTATACATTTTACACAGCCTATCTCATTAGCATAAAATAGATACAGCAGTCAACCAATAAGGAATCTTCACACTTAATGGCTCGCTTTTGTTACTTCACAAACCACTCCCTCTGGCATTTTGCCAGGCACCATCCAGACTTGTTTACAGACTCTAACATTTCTCCAGCAAAATAACAGGTGCCAATCTGACTTGTTTACAGACCTTAACAGGTAAGAAGAAAGACTGACTCTGTCTTTGGTAAATTCAAACAAGTGAGACCACTGGGACTGGGATTGGTAATGGCTCTGGGTGCCTGGCTTCCTGGATCCCAAGTTCAGAGACTTTCATCACCAAGGAAGTGAGGTGTGGTCACTTCTTTCAGGAACTGAATGAGGTCACTGCCTTGGCTACCACTTTGTCCTAACAGTTGCTTCCAAGGGTTCCATGAGATGCAGGCTGCCCCTACTTCCTGTGACAATTTCATATGTTAGAATGGTATATCAACCATACGCACCTGGGAAGAGCTTTCCACACAGGCCTGGTTTGGTCTACTCTACATTAAGAAGAGTGTGGCTGATTCAGACACATTCCTTCATCCTTCCAGGTTGTTTGCCATAGAGATGTCTTTTGCTCTCTCAGGTCCTTCATAGCTGCCTACATCTTCTCCAGAGATCATTTCTGCACGTACCTTTGATGTTCTCAGCAGGTGGAAGATCCCATACATTCTTGTATTGTAAGACCAACACTGTCGCTGCTCTTCAGCAAAGTTAGATTGAGGGAACAGTGTATGATTAGTGTTATTAACATGTTCGATATGGGTTAGGAACCATTCTTCTGCATGAATAATGGTATTGGGAACCTGTGATATTTACAAGAATATAGAGGTGAAATATATGTACGAAAACAGAAATCTAAGTAAGATTTGAAGCCCAGAAGGTCATTTGTCCCTTGATTGGGATACTTAGCGTTGAATTACATTCTGCACAGATGTTTCAGATAAATCGATATACAATGGCATAGGACCTTTCACCTTGGATGATTGAATGTAGAAGAGAACATCCAGTCAAAAAGTGATAGTGGGTAGGATTAGGAAGATAGTCGGTAGGTTTAGGAAGAAGAATGAGTGTAGGATTTGGAACAAAAGTTCTTTAGAAGTAGGGTATCGCTAAGAGAGTGAATGTAAATATCAGCACATGTGACGAGGAAGTCACAATGATTAACAAATATGTAGTCACCAATAGGATTTTCATTTGAGAGCATTAGGCAACCTGGACATGGATGTTTTTAGTAATCCATGTTCACTTTCCATTTAGGTTTTGTACAATCATAAGTGTGACCTTTGCTTTTTGTGTCCAGAATATTACTGTGATAAAATGTATATGTAGATCAGGTGACATGAGTATTTCTTCCACCATTTCTGGGAGCTATATTTTGAGGACGTATAAATTAGTATTGGGGGTACAAAGAGGTGTACCTGTGTCTATGAATATAGAGATAATTCGTGAATAGACTGTACTGTGAATAAATAATATAACTGGTTCCACTTTAAATAATGGATTGAATTGATATCTGAAACTAAGTAAGAAATCTTATATTGATATAGAACCATTCATTCCAACCAGTTACACATCTAATGGTAATATTAGTGTTATGGTTTATTGTGACGGGTTTGTGAGTTTTGCTTCAAATGTGATAATGGAAATCGAAAATAATGTGTTTGGAAAGAAGTCTCATGAAAAGAGCAGTCAAGAAACATGGAGGAATACATGTGTTCTCAAGCAGGAAGTGATTGAAAGTGAAACAAATGCCTATAAATTTGCGAAATTTTGATGAGACATATATGCTATGATGTGCATAAACTGAAGAAATAGTAATGTACCAGTGTTGAATAAAAATGAACGTCAAAATGCACATCATGTCTACTTGCATTGATGTTCAACTGGGTCAGTTACTGTAGAAATATTAGGATTTTGGGGGGGGATTAATAATACAATTTATTTTAGCACTAGCATGCCACAGAATGTAGAGGAAAGATCAATGGATTTTTAGTTATAGCACTAATAATCTAACATTTAGTGACTATTTTGGATAGTCTAAAATTACATAAGGCTATGTAACATAATTTTTTTTATTTAACATTCATCAAAGCTTGGAATTTTCATAATATTTCTTCTTTTTTATTTTTTATTTTTTCAGTTGTTGATTGACCTTCATTTTGTTTATTTGTATGTGGTGCTGAGAATAGAACCATGTGCCTTACACATGCTAGAAAAGCATGTTACCACTGAGCCACAAACCCAGCCCCTCCACTTTTATCTTAACATCATACACTCATGTCCCTCTTCTTTATTCACTTTCTTCCCCATTTTCCCCCTTCTCTCCCTTCCTTTTTCGTTTCCCCTCCATATCTATTTTTCTCTCATGTCATTACAAACAGTAGTATGCTATGAAATTTAAGTTTAAGACTGTTTTTTATAGTCATTCTTTTTCTTGAGAAAATCTAAAAATTATAATCACCTGATAGATATATTACAATACATTTATTACACATATGTATCTATATTCATGCATATGCATTACATATATTATATATATATATACATATATATTTAAAAGTACTTTGATTTTCCTGTTAGAAATAATATAGACCAAGTCTTTCTTAATTCTCAATTCTTCCATAATTAACATCTTACAGTGAAAATCAAATAAACATATTTAAGTAAAAAGGTATCATTCTTATTTATCAATACTGATAATTTAAGGTTTTATATCACATTAAGCTGTAATATGGCATATTAACTCTTATGAATTAGAGAAATTTTATTTGAACAACCTATTATTTAAGGACCATATGCACTGACATTTTAAATGGCGTTCTTGTGATTTCTATTTCTATCAATTGTGTATTAATTGCCAAATACTTATTTTAGTACTTTTCATGTTCATAATTGATATAAAGTCAATTGTTTAATTCTTCTTGTAAGTAGTTACTTATTACAGTAGGGACATTATTAATAATACAACATCTTTATAAGAAAAATGGTACAAATTTATTTTCATGCAAAATTAAGAATAATTGCATGCTCTAAATGTTTGATTGTTGATACATATAATAAAGAGCTTTTGATGAGTCTCTTCCCCAGTAAAACATAAAATGCAAAGATAATGTCCAAATAAAGATAAGAAAAATACACATTATCAGCTAGAAACTATTAAATAAAAGATGAAAAGAACAATCCAACACATTGTACGAACTTGTCAGATGAGGTAGTATTCTGGAAGAATAGCCTAAGACTAGACCTTGTCCATGTCAAAATATTCACGAAAAAAATGAAGTATGAAAAGTGTAGAAAATGCTATGAATTTTTCATGAAGATAGGTGAATTATCCTTTCATCTCAATTTATGTGCATTTTCTGGTAAAATAAATTTGTGATATTTACAACTACACAAAACAAAGTTTCTGCATAGCAAAATGAATACATCTGAACCCATTTTTAGCTGATTTCTTCCCACTAAATTTTAAACCTTTATTTATTTATTTATTTATTTTTATTGGTTGTTCAAAACATTACAAAGCTCAAGATATATCATCTTTCATACATTTGACTCAATTGGGTTATGAACTCCCATTTTTTCCCCAAATACGAATTGTAGAATCACATCGGTTACACATTCACACTTTTACATAATGGCATATTAGTGACTGTTGTATTCTGCTACCTTTCCTATCCCCTACTATCCACCCTCTCCTCCCCTCCCATCTTCCCTCTCTACCTCATCTGCTATTGTTCAATTCTCTCCATTGTTTCCCCCCCACTTCCCCTCACAACATTTTATATGCGATTTTGTGTAACATTGAGGGTCTCCTACAATTTTCATAAGCTTTCCCTTCTCTCTCCCTTTCTCTCCCCCCATTCGTCTTTGTTTAATGTTAATATTTTCCTCATGCTCTTCCTCCCTGTTCTGCTCTTATTTGCTCTCTTTATATCAGAGAAGACATTTGGCATTTATTTTTTAAGGACTGGTTAGCTTCGCTTAACATAATATGCTCTAATGCCATCCATTTCCCTGCAAATTCTATGATTTTGTCATTTTTGTGCTGTGTAATACTCCATTGTGTATAGATGCCACATTTTTTTATCCATTAATCTATTGAAGGGCATCTAAGTTGGTTCCACAGTCTAGCTATTGTGAATTGTGCCGCTATGATCATTGATGTGGCAGTATCCCTATAGTACGCTCTTTTAAGATCCTCAGGGAACAGTCCAAGAAGGGTGATAGCTGGGTCAAATGGTGGATCCATTTCCAGCTTTCCCAGGAATATCCATACTTCTTTCAAAATTGGCCTCACCAATTTGCAGTCCCACCAGCAGTGTACAAGTGTACACTTTTCCCCACATCCTCGCCAACACTTATTGTTGTTTGACTTCATAATGGCTGCTCATCTTATTGGAGTAAGTTGGTATCTTAAGGTGGTTTTGATTTGCATTTCTCAGACTGCTAGAGATGGTGAGCATTTTTTCATGTACTTGTTGATTGATTGTATGTCCTCCTCTGTGAAGTGTCTGATTAGGTCCTCGGCCCATTTGTTGATTGGGTTATTTGTTATCTTATTGTTTAATATTTTGAGTTCTTTGTATATTCTGCATATTAGGGCTCTATCTGAAGTGTGAGGGGTAAAAATTTGTTCCCAGGATGTAGGCTCTCTATTTACCTCTCTTATTGTTTCTCTTCTTGAGAAAAAATCTTTTTAGTTTAAGTAAGTCCCATTTGTTTTTTTCTTGTTATTAACTCTTGGGCTATTGATGTCTTATTAAAGAATTTGGAGCCTGACCCCACAGTATATAGATCGTAGCCAACTTTTTCTTCTATGAGACGCAGTGTCTCTGATTTGATATCTAGCTCCTTGATCTATTTTGATTTAACTTTTGTGCATGGTGAGAAAACGGGATTCAGTTTCATTTTGTTGCATATGGATTTCTAATTTTCCCTGCACCATTTGTTGAAGATGCTATCCTTCATCCATTGCATGTTTATAGCCACTTTATCAAATGTAAGAAAGTTGTAATTTTGTGGATTGGTTTCTCTGTCCTCCATTCTATACCATTTGTCCACCTGCCTGTTTTCGTACCAGTACCACACTGTTTTTTTACTATTGCTTTGTAGTAAAGTTTGAACTCTGGTATCGCTATACCTCCCGATTCACACTTCCTGCTTAGAATTTCTTTTGCTATTCTGTGTCTTTTGTTTTTCTATATGAAATTCATGATTGCTTTATCATTTCTACAAGAAATGCCATTGGGATTTTGATTGGCATTGCGTTAAACCTGTATAGAACTTTGGGTAATTTCGCCATTTTGATGAATTTAGTTCTGCCTATCCATGAACAGGGTACATTTTTCCATCTTCTAAGATCTTTTTCTATCTCTCTCTTTAGGGTTCTGTGGTTTTCACCTCTTTTGTTAGGTTGATTTCCAAGTATCTTATTTTCTTTGAGGATATTGTGAATGGAGTGGTTTTCCTCATTTCAATTTCAGAAGTTTTGTTGCTGATATACAGGAATGCCTTTGATTAATGCGTGTTGGTTTTATATCCTTCATTTATTAACTCTAGCAGTTTCTTTGTAGACCCTTTTGGGTCTGTTAAATATATTACCATGTCATCCACAAATAGCGATAATTCAAGTTCTTCTTTTCCTATTTTTATGCCTTTAATTTCTTTTGTCTGTCTAATTTCTCTGGCTAGTATTTCAAGAACTAAATTGAATAGAAGTGGTGATAGAGGGCATCCCTGTCTTGTTCCAGATTTCAGAGGGAATGCCTTCAGTTTTCTCCATTTAGGATGATCCTAGCCTGAGGTTTAGCATATATAGCTTTTACAATGTTGAGGTAAGTTCCTGTTATTTCTAGTTTTTCTAGTGTTTTGAACATAAAGGGATGCTGAACTGTGTCAAATGTTTTTACTACATCTATCGAGATGATCATATGGTTCTTGTCCTTAAGTCTATTGATGTGGTGAATAGCATTTATTGATTTCCGTATATTGAACCAGCCTTGCATTCCAGGGAAGAATCCTACTTGATCATGGTGCACAACTATTTTGATATGCTTTTGGATTCAATTCACACGGATTTCATTGAGAATTTTTGCATCCAAGTTCATTAGAGATATTGGTTGTAGTTTTCTTTTTTGAAGTGTCTTTGTCTGGTTTTGGGATCAGGGTGATTTTGGACTCCGAGAATGAATTTGGAAGAGCTCCTTATTTTTCTATTTCTTGATATAGCTTGAAAAGTATTGGTACTAATTCTTCTTTGAAGGTTTTTTTGAACTCTGCTCTATACCCATCAGGTCCAGGGCTTTTTTTGGTTGGTAGTATTTTGATGGCTTCTTCTATTTCTTCCTTTGTTTTTGGTCTGTTTAAATTGTGTGTGTCTTCCTGACTGAATCTGGGTAGATCGTATGACTTAAGAAATTTGTCGATATTTTAACTATCTTCTATTTTATTGGAATATAGGGTTTCAAAATACTTTCTAATTATCTTCTGTATTTGTGTACTGTCTGTTGTGATATTGTCTTTTTCATTCCATATGTTAGTAATTTCAGTTGTCTCTCTTCTTCTCATCTTTAGCATGGCTAAGGGCCTGTAAATCTTATTTATTTTTTCAAAGAACCAACTTTTAGTTTTATCAATTTTTTCAATGTTTTTTTTTTGTTTCAATTTCGTTGATTTCTGCTCTAATTTTAATTATTTCTTGTCTTCTACTACATTTGCTGTTGTTATGCTCTTCCTTTTCTAGGTTTTTGATGTGTACTGTGAGTTTATTTATTTGTTGTTTTATTCTTTTTTTGAGGAAAGAACTCCAAGAAATGAATTTCGCTCTTAAAACTGCCTTCTTTGTGTCCCATAGATTCCAGTACGATGTGTCTGTATTGTCATTTGATTCTAAAAATATTTTTATCTCCTCCTTTATGTCTTCTGTAACCCATTGATCATTCAGTAGAATATTGTTCATTTTCCATGTGATGTAGGATTTTTCCTTCCTTCTTTTATCATTGATTTCCAGTTTCATTCCATTATGATCAGATATGGTGCATGGTATTTTCTCCACGCCTTTATATTTACTAAGAGTTGCCCAATGGCATAATATATGGTCTAACTTGGAATAGGATCCATGTGCTGCTGAGAATAAAGTGTATCCACTTGATGATGGTTGATGTATTCTATATATGTCGGTTACGTCAAGGTTATTGATTGTGCTGTTGAATTCTATAGTTTCTTTATTCAGTTTTTTATAGAGGATCTGTCTAATGGCGAGAGCGGTGTGTTGAAGTCACCCATAATTATTGTGTTGTAGTCTATTTGACTCTTGAACTTGAGGCGAGTTTGTTTTATGAGCATTGCAGCTCAATTGTTTGGTGCATACCAATTGATAATTGTTATGTCTTGTTGGTGGATGGTTCCTTTTAACAATATATAGTGTCCTACTTTATCCCTTTTGATTAATGTAGGTTTGAAGTTGATTTTATATGATATGAGTATGGCCACTCCTGCTTGCTTCCGAGGGCCATATGAGTGGTATGATTTTTCCCAACCTTTCACTTTCAGCCTGTGTATGTCTTTACCTTTCATATGAGTCTCTCGAAGGCAGCATATTGTTGGATTTATTTTTTTGATCCAGGTTACTAGCCTATGTCTCTTGATTGGTGAGTTTAGATTTTTAACATTTAAGGTTACAATTGAAATATGATTTGTACTTCCAGTCATGTTTATTTATTTATTTATTTTAATTTGGGTAGTTTTTACTTTTTGGTTTTTTTCTTACCCCTTTACTGAGATACCTCCCGCTGTTAGTTTTGGGCACTATTTTTCAATTCCTCTTCTTGTAGTATTTTGCTCAAAATGCTTTGCAGTGCTGGTGTTCTGTCTGCGAATTCTTTTAGCTTTTATTTATCAGGAAGGACTTAATTTCATTGTCAAATCTGAAGCTTAATTTTGTTTGATACAGTATTCTTGGTTGGAATCCATTATTTTTCAGTGTTTGAAATACATTGTTCAAAGATCTTCTCGCTTTCAATGTCTGTGATGAAAAATCAATTGTTAACCTTATTGGTTTACCCCTGAATGTTATCTGCCTACTTTCTTTCGTAGCTTTTAATATTGTCTCCTTGTTCTGTATGTTGGCTATCTTCATAATTATATGTCTTGGAGTTTGTCTATTATGGTTTTGAATGTTTGAGGTCCTGTAGGCTTCCAGGATATGGCAATCCATTCCATCTTTCATCTCTGGGAAGTTTTCTAGAATTATTTCATTTAATATGTTGTTCATTCATTCGGTTTGAATTTCTATGCCTTCTTCTATCCCGATGACTCCCAATTTTGTTTTTTTTATGACATCCCATATCTCTTGAATAGTTGCTCATGGGATTTAAGCATGTTTTCTGTGTTGACTATATTCTTTTCAAGTTGACAAACTTTGTCTTCATTATCTGATGTTCTGACTTCTACTTGATCTAGTCCATTTGTAATATTCTTGTTTGAGTTTTTAATTTGGTTTATAGTTTCCTGCATTTCTAGAATTACTGTATGATATTTTAAAAGATCTCTATCTCCTGGTAAAGCTTGTTCTTTGCCATTTGAATTTGTTTGTTTAATTCATTTTCAAAATATACTTTTATCCTTAGACTTGCTGCCTCATGTCTTCTCTCTTATTCCTTTCCATCTGAGTTAGGTATGACTTAAGTTTTTTCCCTATCCCTGTTTCTGATGCTTCTAGGTTCTCCTGTAGTATTAAGTTGTCCTTCATTGTTTGTACACCTTGTTTTCCCTTGTTTTTTCATGATGTTCACGTCATTTTCCAGCTCTATTTGATTGCTGTGTTTCTGCTCTCTTCTATAGATTTGTTATGGGTTTATATATCTCTGTTTTCTCTCCTTTGTGTTGGTAGACTATGCCTGCTTAAGTGGATTCCGCTGTTAAGGAATTCTGACGGCCGAGCTCCAGTGATGTCACCTCTCTGCTGTGGTGGGCCCCAGGCTCCTTGCCGGAGTGTCCGAATTGGGTGGGTGGACTGGATTGTCTCTGGTTGGTTTCAGCTCCCGGTCGCTGGCAGGCCGGCAGTCTCCAGCCACCCAGTAGCGCGGGCAGCTTGTGGTCTGTCTTCAGCTGGTGGGTGATCTCTAGCCACACAGTTGCGCGTTCGGTCGCCGGCAGGCGCGCGTTCTCCAGCCGTCAAGACATAGCGTCAGCAGGTGGGCTGGCGCCAGCAGGAAGGTGGTCTCCAGTTGCCCAGTCACACTGGCAGTGGGCCGGCGTTCTCCAGCCAGCCAGTCAGGAGGGCCTGGCCTCTAGTCCCCTGGTTTATCCTGCTAGTCCTGATTTCTCCTGCTAGACCAGATTTCTCCTGAGTGATGCTTCTCGGCAGCTCAAACTGTTCTCTGGGTCTGCCGTTTGTTGGGTGGGGAGGGTGTCTATTGGGAACCCTGGAACTCTATTGTTTTAATTTTTTTCGCTTGCCCATCGCCCCGCACTGGCTAGACAAGTTTCATTTTTGCCGCTGATGGGAAGGGGAGATGAAGGTCAGGTGCCTCTAGTTTTCCCCGAGTCTTTATGCAGACTTGCTCTGATTATTCCTCCCCCAAAAGCCTAGGAGATATTTTATGCGAATTCCCCTCTGTATGTGAGATGAGCTGAGAAACACACACCTGTTTTATTCTTGCAATCTGTCAGGGAGTGGTGGTGGTTACTTCAGCTCTCCAAGATGGTGGCTGTTGGTTTCCTTTGTGGAGTTTCTGCTTTGGGGCATAGAAATGTACTGCTAACTTCCCCGTCTGAAATCCCGAATTCAGCTGGGGGCTCAGTGGATGCTCAGCCAGCAGGATTCCACAGAATCCGCAGCAACGTTTCTCCCTGCTTGCTGGTCGCTTCTCGGTGGTGCCTCACCATTTGTAGACACAGGGCAGGTCACGCGGATCAATCGGAATGGATCTCCAGTTGCACAAGTGGCTTGTGTTTGAGACTCAATTACCGGACCTCGGTGGTGGAAATCATTCTTCTAAGTTTCGGTAAACACCCATTTTCCTGTAAGATCCTAACAAGATAGTATTTCATTGCTCTAACTCGTTATTCACTTGCGCAGTGGCAGGGTACACTGGGTGTGATACACTGTCTTCACAGCCATCTTGCAATGCCGAAATATTAGGATTTGGATGCACCATTTACTGAAAACTGTTTCAGTACTAGGAAAAAATATGTATTTCAGGTGGATGAATATTTCTGAGAATAATTTTTTAAAAATTGGATTATAAATCCACATACATGAATATGAATGAATTTAGGGAGTGCAAAATAAGACACAAATATTTCATATTTTGAAAAATCTGGAGAGTATATATATATATATATATATATATATATATATATATATATATATATATACACACACACACACACACACACACACACAGACATTAAAAACTAGCAATATATATGCCAATCAAAATTCATCATGAAATACATATCATCCACAGACCCAAAAATATTCATATACTGAACATGGATTTATGTATAATGTTGTTCAACTAGGAGGCTTACCCATAGGTTGAATTTTCAGTTCCAACAGCATTTAGGAGGAGTGATCTCTTCTCACAATTTGTATTTGCCAAGTCAGTCACCTCACAAAAATGTACGTGTGATACCAGGTACAATTCTATATGTGCATATAAAATTACATGTGCTGAATAGGCTACAGAGAAAAGGAGACAGGAATTCACATATTTGTTAACTTTCAAAACACACGGAGAACTATTTCAACAAAAAAAATGACTAGATTTATAACTCCTACCCTATATAATGCAAAAGGCAATTCCAACTATACACCATGCCTCCTCTGAACTGCTTGTATTTCTATTCTGTTTTGGTTATTATTCTCTATCATATTACGATTAGTAGTCAGAGTCTAGTATGGTAGGGGTTAGAGTCAGGGATTCAGTATTTCGAATGGAAATTTGGAAAATGTATCCAATGTGTATGCAAATATGTGCCACACAAAATCTTCCCACTCCTCCAGAACAATGGCTTGACATTATCTTCGCCCCAAGTAAGACATAATTAGAGGAGAAGAATTAGAAAATCAGTGAATACTTCTCTGGAATGTAATATGCTAAGAAGTTCACTACCTTGAAGGTGGTACAGGAGTTTCCAAAAGTAAGGGACAGGGTGAACACTCCATAAACATGGAGCTCTGCTGGCCTAAAGACTTCTTGAGAAATTTCCTCTGAGGTTGGGCACTTGAAACATATGTTGTTATGAGGAGCTTTAGCTTCCTTTGTACTGAGATCATCAAAGCTGGGTCTGCACCTATGTGACCTGTAAAACATAGTTTCTTATTTTCCAATTAACATGAGACACCAGTCCTGAATTTGATCTTTGTAGGTAAACTGTGGCCACTGGGTTCTAAGTGTCTCCCTGTGTGGACTGTGAAGCCATTTGTTCATCCTCCAATTTTCATGGTGTTTCTTGCCGCTGTATTTGCTTATGAAGTAAAAAAAAGATCACCTGGGACACAGTGCTTGAGGGAGTTCTGTCACGTGTGGTGGGTCAGGGTCTGCAAGAGAATATACCAACAATGCTTCTATTCCACATAGCTTTTCCCCTTGACCACAGCAACATAATTCTCAACATTGCCCTGAAACCTCTCTATATAACAAGATACCATTACATATAAGGGTCTGCTGGCTGCACCATGTCAGTCACAAGGCATTTGGAAGCCAATGGAAGATCAACATGGCCCCACCACAGATGTTTTATCACACACCTCCCCTCCTCTGATCTAGGCCCACTACTCAGCAGGCTCCAATTTACTGGCATCTCTGTTATACACCATTTTGATGAAACCTAGTCAATCAAGGCACTGTCTGGTATACTCATGATCAGCAACCGGTTTTCCAAATTTTCTCCAGTGCCACCTGGTCATGGAAATTTCAATAATTTTATTGTATTTATCTAGCCATTTTTCACGGATGAAGATGGAGGCACTGTGGATTTCAATTTGTACAGGAACCATTAAATGATGAGAAACCTCATTTCGATGAATGCTCTGTAGAACTGTTAAAGACAAGGCTTCCCAGGGAGTGGCCAAAAAGTCACATGAAATCAGACCCATTGAGGTCTACAATGTGGGGTCCATGTGTGTTTTGACTGTCACCTATGCCTACCAAGTCTTTCAGAAAAAAAAAATCATGTGGTATCCTGGCTGAGATTCCCAGTGCTCTGTGGAAAGCCACCCTGGGCCTAGATCTCAGTTTCCAAGGGAGACTCTCATGCGTGCCCTCCTAGAATCCCAACACAATTCATGGCACAAGTTCTCTGAGATCAGATCCAGAATGCACTCTCTAAGTGTAATCACACCAGAGTTCAAGCCCATGTGGACCCAGGCATCTCCTTTAACAGCCACATAATGACCACAATTAAACCAAAACACTCCCACATGGCCCTCATCTTTTTCCATATAGATACTCATCATAACCTCTGGCTGGAGGTTTCCATGAGGGGCACATTCCAAGACAGTGTCCAAAATAAGCTCCCTTGCCCCTCATTTGCCTAAAGTCAGGGTGGCCTGGACATACTTCCTGTGAACCCGGAGTGATCAAATAGGCATGCCGTTAATACTGCACCGCTTCTTCAATTTGAGGCCTACTGAGTTAGAGGTATAGATTCTTTATGTAAATTAGAGTCATGAGAAAACCCAAGCACCTTTGCAGGGCTTTGAAGAACTCAATTGACACAAAGGATCCCTATTCTCACTTGATAGAGGTCAGAAACCTCACAGAGGAAAGCGAGACTTTATCCACAATGACTGGTGTATTTGCCATTTTGGTTTTGGATGCACACATGGGATCTTTCTTTAGATCCATCTGGTGCTGAGAATCTAAGCCACAACCTCACACAGGGCCAAGATGCTAATTCAGACACATCCCTTTCCAAAGCAATTAAGCAAAGAGCCACAGGTGATGCCCAATCATTTCCATTTGAAAACTGTTTACTTCAGGCTTCACAAAGGGGTGGCCAGAGCAAGAACTTCCTGACATTCAGTTCATCAGAACAATATATAAGCAAAATGCCCAAAGCAGGGTTTTTCCACTGAGATTTTCCTGGTCACACTGATATCTGAGTTTTTTGAGATGCTCGCCATTCCCTTCAGCTATCCAGTACATGGCCATGTCACAGAGCTTGGAGGTGGTATATATGTTGGACACAAAACCATGATCCTATTCTGGAGAGTGAACAGAGTTCATGAATAAACCTGGAAATTAGGAATGTATTAGGTTATGCCCATCTTTAAGTAAAGCCGCAAACCATTCATAAATTGGGCAGGATGAAATGGGAAGCTTTCTACTAGACAGGACACATCCATTGATGCACTCTCTTTTCTAATGTCTACAACCACGGACACCATGGGATACACAGACATAGAAACACTCTCCTTTTCAAACGACTTACGAGAAACAGTTCACTCCAAACTAAACAAACCACCTGTTTTTCCTATTCTCACAACATGAGACAAAATCACAAACTCACAACCACACCCACAAAGCACCTTTTTACCCTAAGTAGGTCTGTGACTCTATGGAGTGTCCTCTGACTGGTGGGCCACACAATGTTCCCCCGAAATGTCCTGTCCTGTCTCAGATATGGTCTCCTTGGCCATCTCTATGAAGTTGTCAGGAGCCAGTGGTGGGCCACTATCTGCTTTTTCAGGAAAGGCCCCTCTTCAGAGCTCTCTTGGCTTTTGGCCATTCTAACATCAGTAGGTACAAAGAAAGACTGACTCTGTCCTTGGTAATTCCAAACAAGTGAACCCACAGGGACTGGTACTGGGACTGGCTCTGTGTGCCTGGCTTCCAGGATCCTAAGTTCAGAGAGTTCCATCACCAAGGGAGTAAGGTGAGGTCACTTCCTTCAGGAACTGAATGAGATCACTGCCTTGGCAAACACTTTATCCTAACAGTTGCTTCCAAGTGTCTCATTAGATGGAGGCTTCCCCTACTTCCTGTGAAACATTCACAAGTTAGAATGGTATATCAACCATAGGAACCCGGTAATAGCTCTCCACACAGGCCTGGTTTGGTCCATCTCCTCTACATTGAGAAGAGAGGTTCTGATTCAGACACATCCCGTCATCCTGACCAGGTATTTTGCCATGGAAGATTACTTTTGCTTTCTCAGGTCCTCCATAGCTGACTACATATTCTCCAGGGATCATTTCTGCATTGAACTTGTGGTTCTCAACAGGTGAAAGATCCCCTACATTCCTGTATTGTAAGACCAACTCTGTCCCTGCTCTTCTTTAAATTTACATTGAGGGAACAGTGTATTGTTAGGGTTAATAAAATGTTTGATTTGGGTTAGAAATCATTCTGCTGGATGAATAATGGTATTGGGAACCTGCGAAATTTTTAAAAATATAGAGGTGAAATATATAAATGAAAAAAGAAAGTCTAGGTAATTTTGAAGCCCAGAGGGGCAATGGGCCCTTCATTGGGATACTTAGCTTTGATTTACGTTGTGCACAGATATCTCAGATAAATCGATATACAATGGCATAGGACCTTGTTCCTTTTATGATTAAAATTCGAAGAGAACATCCAGTCAAAAAGGGATAGTAAGTAGGATTAGATAGATATTCGGTAGGTTAACAAAGAAGAGTGAGTATAGGATTTGGAACAAAAGTGCTTTAGCAATAGGGTTTGGGTTAAAGTGTGAAAGTTAATATCAGCACACTTGAAGGGTCAGTCACAATGATGAACAGTGGAAAATATGTAGGAAAGCAGATATCAATAGAGATATTACAAAATCAACAAATGGGCCAAGGACCTGAACAGACACTTCTCAGAAGAAGACATACAATCAATTAATAAGTACATGAAAAAATTCTCACCTTCTCTAGCAGTCAGAGAAATGCAAATCAAAACCACCCTAAGATACCATCTCACTCCAGTAAGATTGGCAGCCATTAGGATGTCAAACAATAATATGTGCTAGCGAGGATGTGGGGAAAAGGGTACACTTGTACATTGCGGGTGGGACTGCAAAATGGTGCGGCCATTATGGAAAGCAGTATGGAGATTCCTGGGAAAGCTGGGAATGGAACCACCATTTGACCCAGCTATCGCCCTCCTCGGACTATTCCCTGAGGACCATAAAAGAGCATGCTATAGGGATACCGCCACATCAATGATCATAGCAGCACAATTCACAATAGGCAGACTGTGGAACCAACCTAGATGCCCTTCAATAGATGAATGGATAAAAAATAATGTGGCATCTATACACAATGGAGTATTATGCAGCACTAAAAAATGACAAATTCATGGAATTTGCAGGGAAATGGATGGCATTAGAGCAGATTATGCTAAGTGAAGCTAGCCAATCCTTAAAATACAAATGCCAAATGTCTTCTTTGATTTAAGGAGAGCAATTAAGAACTGAACAGAGGGAAAGAGCATGAGGAAAATATTAACATTAAACTGAGACAAGTGATGGGAGGGAAAGGGAGAGAGAAGGGAAATTGCATGGAAACGGAAAGAACCCTCATCGTTATACGAAATCACATATACGAGGTTGTGAGGGGAAAGGGGGGGAAGGGAAAGAACGGAACAACAACAGATGAGGTAGAGAGGGAAGATGAAAGGGGAGGGGAGGGGGGATAGTAGGGGATAGAAAAGTCAGCAGAATACAACAGTCACTAATATGGCATTATGTAAACATTGTGAATGTGTAACTGATGTGATTCTGCAATCTGTATTTGGGGTAAAAATGGAAATGCATAACTCACTTGAATCAAATGTATGAAAGATGAAAAAAAAATTAAAAAAGTACTAAATTGGCTCATCGTAACAATAAAAAAAGAGATATTACAAAATCAGGCAAAGTATAAAGTGAGTGATATGATTAGATATTTGCAACAGGGTTGATTTTGAATATATAATCTTAGGAAGAAACAAATATGTAGTCACCAATAGGATTGATATTTGAGAGCATTAGGCAACCTGAACATGGAAGTAATCCATGTTCACTTTCCATTTAGGCTTTAGTACAATAATAAGTGTGAACTTTGCATTTTGTGTCCAGAATATTACTGTGATAAAATGTATATGTAGATTAGGTGACATGAGTATTTCTTTCACCATTTCTGCGAGTAATATTTTGAAGACATATACATAAGTATTGGTTGTACAAAAAGCTGTACCCTGTGTCTATGAATATACAGATAATGCATGAATAGACCATACTGTGAATATATAGTATAGCTGGTTCCACTTTAAATAATGGATTGAATTGATATTCACAAAGGAGTGGTCTGAGGCAAAAACCTTCCTGAAATTCAGGGCAACAGAACAATAGGTAAACAAAACGCACAAAGCAGGGTTTCTCCACTGAGACTTTCCTGTTCACACTGATATCTGAGTTTTCTGAGATGCTCGCCTTTCCCTTCAGCTATCCAGTACATAGCCATATCACATAGCTTGGAGGTAGTACATATCTTGGACACAAAACAATGAGGCAATTCTGGAGAGTGTCCAGAATTCAGGATGTAAACAGAAACTTTGAAAGATAGCAGGTGTTTCCCTTCAATAAGGAAAGCTGCAGTCCATTAATAAATCAGGCAGGATGAATGTTGCGAAGCTTTCTCCTAGACAGGACACATCCATTGATGCATTTTCTTTTCTAATGTCTACAACCACGGACAGAGTGGGATACACAGACATAGAAGCACTCGCCTTGTCAAAGGACTTACTAGAAACAGTCCACGCCAATTCAAACAAACAGCCTTTCTTACATCTTCTCAGAACTTGAGAAAAAACCATACACACACCTACACCCACAAAGGCACCTCCTTTGTGGAGTGTCCTCTGAATGGTGGGCCATACTATATTCCCCCAAAATGGCCTGTTGTATCTCAAATCTGGTCTCCTTGGCCAACTCTGTGCAGTTGTCAGGAGCCAGCGGTGAACCAATACCTGCTTTCTCAGAAAGGTCTTTCTTCAGAGCTTTCCTGGCATTTGGCCATTCTCACATCTGTTGGTACTAAGAAAGACTGACTCTGTGCTTGGTAAATTGAAACAAGTGAGACCACAGGGACTGGGACTGCGACTGGCTCTGGGTGCCTCTCTTCCTGGATCCCAAGTTCAGAGAGTTCCATCACCAAGGAAGTGAAGTGAGGTCACTTCCTTCAGGAACAGAATGAGGTCACTGCCTTGGCAACCTCTTTGTCCTAACAGTAACTTCTAAGGGTCCCATGAGATGGAGTCTGTCCCTTCTTTCTGTCACACTTTCACAAGTTAGAATGGTATATCAACCATAGGCACCTGGGAAGATCTCTCCACACAGGCCTGATTTGGTCCATCTTCTCTACATTTAGAAGATAGAGGTTGATTCAGACACATCCATTCATCTTGACCAGGTTGTTTACCATAAAAGATGACTTTTCCTCTCTCAGGTCCTTCATAGCTGCCTATATCTTCTCCAGGGATCATTTCTGCATGGACCTTTGATGTTCTCAGAAGGTGGAAGATCCCCTACATTCCTGTATTGTAAGACCAACTCGGTCCCTCCTCTTTTGTAAAGTTACATTGAGGGAACAGTGTATGTTTAGGGTTAATAACATGTTTGATTTGGGTTAGGAATCTCTCTGCCCCATGAATAATGGTATTGGGAACCTGTGATATTTACAAGAATATATAGGTGAAATGTAAGTATGAAAACAGAAATCTAGGTAAGATTCGAAGTCAGAAGGGCATTGGGTCCTTGAGTGGGATTCTTAGGTTTGAATTATGTTCTGCATATATGTCTCCGACAAATTGAAATACAATGGTTTAGGACCTTATACCTTGGATGATTAATTGTCGAAGAGAACATCGAGTCAAAAAGCAATAGTCAGTAGGATTAGGAAGATAGTCATTAGGTTTAGAAATAAGAGTGAGTATAGGATTTAGACCAAAATTTCTTTAGCAATAGGGTCTCGGGTAGACATTGAATGTAAATATCAGCATATGTGAAGTGTCAGACACAATGATGAACTGGGGAATATATGTAGGAAAGCAGATATCAATAGAGATATAAGGAAATCAGGCAAAGTATAAACTGAGTGATAGGATTAGACATTTTCAACAGGCTTGATGTTGAATATATAATCTTAGAAAGAAACAAATGTGTAGTCACCAATAGGATTTACATTTGAGAGCATTAGGCAACCTGGATATGGTTGTTTTTAGTAATCCATGCTCACTTTCCATTTAGGCTTTGATACAATCATGAGTATGACCTTTGTTTTTTGTGTCCAGAATATTACTGTGATAAAAAAAGAAATATATATATATATATATATATATATATATATATATATATATATATATATATATATATATATATTGATAGATAGATAGATAAGGTGACATGTTTATTTCTTCTACCATTTTTGGGAGCAATGTTTTGAAGAGGTATAAATTAGTATTGGGAGAACAAAGAGGTGTACACTGTGTCTATGAATATAGAGATAATGCATTAATAGACCATACTGTGAATAAATAGCATACCTGGTTCCAACTTTAATAATGGATTGAATTGAAATGTGAAAATGTACAGGAAATCTTATATTGATATTCACACATTCATTCCAACCACTTATACATCTAATGGTAATATTAATGTTATGGTTTATCTTGAAGAGTCTGTGGGTTTAGCTTCAAAATTGATTATGGAAATCGAAAATAATGTGTTTGGAAAGAAGTCTCATGAAAAGACCAGTAGTAACATGGAGGAATACATGTGTTCTGAAGCAGGAAGTGATTAAAAGTGAAACAAATTCCTATAAATTTCTGAACTTGTGAATGAAATATATAACCTATGATGTGCAAAAACTGAAGAAATAGTAATGTACCAGTGTTGAATTAAAATGAATGTCAAAATAGATATCATGTCCCATAGGAATATACTTGCATTGATGTTAAACTGGGTCAGTTACTGTAGAAATATTAGGATTTGTAAGCACCATTGATTGAAGTTAGTTTTCAGCACTGGGAAACAAATATGAATTTCAGGTAGATGATTATTTCTGAGAATAATCTTGTGAAAAGTTGATTATAAATCCACATACATGAACATGAATGAATTTACGGAGTGTATATAAGACAAATATATTTCATATTTTATAAAATCTGTAGAGTGTATGTATATATATATATATATATATATATATATATATATAGACAAAAAAACACAAAAATTCATTAAAAAGTATCAATATATATATGCCAATCGTAATTCATCATGTAATATATATCACCCTCAGATGCAAAAATATTTATTTTACTAAACATGGGTTTATGTATAATATTGTTCTAATAGGAAGCTCACCCATAGTTTGGATTTTCAGTTCCAACAGCGTTTAGGAGGACTGATCTCTTCTTACAATTTGTTTCTGCCAAGTCAGCCAACTCATAAAAATATACGTGTGATACCAAGTAGGAATCTATATGTGCATATAAAAAGTACATGTGCTGAGTAGGCTACAGAGAAAGGGAGACAGGAATTCACATATTTGTTAACTTTAAAAACGCATGGAGAGAGCTGGGGATGTGGCTCAAGTCGTAGCGCGCTCGCCTTGCATGCATGCGGCATGGGTTCGATTCTCAGCACCACGTGCAAACAAAGATGTTGTGTCCGCCGATAACTAAAAAAATAAATATTATAGAATTCTCTCTCTCCTCTCTAACTCTCTCTTTAAAAAAAACACATGGAGGACTATTTCAATTAAAAATTGAGTAGATTTATAAAACCGACCCTTTATCATGCAAGAGGGAAGTCCAACTATACACCATGCCTCCTCTGAACTGCTTGTATTTTCATTTTTTTTGTTTATTTTTCTCCATCATATTAGGATTAGTAGTCAGAGTCTAGTAGGGTATGAGTTAGTCTCAGGGATTCAGTATTTCGAATGGAAAATTGGAAAATGGATCAATGTGTATGCAAATGTGTACTACAAAAAAATTTTCCCACTCTCATTCAGAACAATGCCTTGACATTACCTTCACCCCAAGTAAGACACAATTAGAGGAGAAGAGTTAGAAAATCTTTGAATACATATCTGAAATTGAAAATGCTTAGGGTTCACAACCTTGGAGATTGTAGAGGAGTTTCCAAAAGTAAGGGACAGTGTAAAAACTCTACAAACATGGAGATTTGCCTGCCTAAAGACGTCTCGAGAAACTGTCTCTAGGTTGGGCACTTGAAATATATGTTTTTGTGAGGATCTTTAGCTTCCTTTCCAGTGAGACCATCAAAGCTGCGTCTTCATCTCTGTGATCTGGAGGACATGGTTTATAATTTTCCAATAAACATGAAGCAGCAGTGCTGAATTCTCTCTTGTATGTAAACTGTGGCCACTGGGGGCTAAGTGTCTCCCCATATGGACTGCGAAGCCATTTTATCATCCTCCACTTTTCCTAATGTTTCTTCCTGCTGCACTCGGAGTTTGGTATTTGCTTCACGAAATACAAGGAGTTCAACTGGGACAGAGTGTTGCCGCGAGTTCTGTCACGTGTGGTGGATCAGGGTCTGCAGGAGAATGCACCAACAGGGCTTGTATACCACATAGGATGCCCCCTTGACCATAGCAACCTGATTCTGAACATTGCACTGAAACCTCTCCATATAACAAGTTGCCTTTACATATAAGGGTCTGCTGGCTGCACCATGTCAGTCACAAGCCATTTGGAAGCCAATGGCAGATCCACATGGCCCCACCTCAGATGTTTTATCACACATTTGCTCACCACTGCTCTAGGCCCACTACTCAGCAGGATCCAAATTATTGAGATCTCTGTTCTACACCATTTTCATCAAAACCAGTCAATCAAGGCACTGTCTGGTACACTCGTGATCAGCAACAGGACATCCAAATGTTCTTCATTGCCACCTGGTCATTGGAATTTCAAAAATTTCATGGTATTTATCTAGCCAATTTTCAATTATGAAGTTGGAAGCACTATGGCTTTCAAATCATTCAGGAATCATTCAATGGTGAGGAAGCTCATTTCAATGAAAAATTTGAAGAACTCTCACAGGCAAGGCTTCCCAAAGAGTGGCCTAAAAGTCACATGAATCCAGGCCCATCGAGGTCTACAATTGAGGTCCATGTGTGTTTTGACTAGCAAAAATGGCTTCCAAGTCTTTCAGAAAAAAATAATTTGATATCCTGGCTGAGATTCCCAGTGCTCTGTGGAAAGCCACCCTAGGACTAGATCTCAGTTTCCAACGGAGACTCTCATGCATGGCCTCCTAAATTCTTAACACAATTCATGGCAATACTTCTTTGATGATTGATCCAGAACTGAGTGTTTAAGGGGAATGACACCAGAGTTCAAGCCCAGGTGGATCCAGTCATCTCTTCCAACTGCCACACGAATGACTACAATTAAAACCAAAACACTTCCACATGGTCCTCACCTTCTTCCAGAGAGACACTCATCATTACCTCTGGCTGGAGTTTTTCATGTGGGACGCATCCCAAGAGAGTGTCCGAAATAATCTTCCTTGCCCCTCATTTGCCTAAAGTCAGGGTGGCATGGTCACCCTTCCTGTGAACCTGGAGTGATCCAATAGGCCTGCTTCTCCAATTTGAGGCCTACTGACTCTCAGGGATAGATTCTTTAAGTGATTTGGAGTCACAAGAAAACACAAGCACCTCTGCAGTTCTTCAAAGAACTCATTTGACCTAAAGGATCCCTATTCTCACTTGATAGAGGTCAGAATCCTAACAGAGGAAGGCAAGAGACTCATCAACAATGACAGATTTTGGCCATTTTTGTTTTGATTGCACACATGCAATCTATCTTTAGATCCATCATGTGCTGAGAATCTAAGCCACAACCTCATACAGGGCCAAGAGGCTGATTTAGACACATCCTTTTACAAGCAATTAAGCAAAGATCCACAGGTGATGCCCATTCATTTCCATTTGAAAACTGTTTTCTTCAGGCTTCACAAAGGGGTGGCCTGAGGCAAAGACCTTCCTGACATTCAGGACAACAGAACCATAGGTAAGCAAATGAACCAAAGCAGGGTTTCTCCACTGAGAATTTCCGGGTCACACTGATATCTGAGTTTTCTAAGATGTTCCCATTCTCTACAGCTATCAAGTATATGGACATGTCTCAGAGCTTGGAGGTGGTACATATCTTGGAAACAAAACCATGAGACTATTCTGGAGAGTGGCCAGAATTCAGGAAGAAAACAGGAACTTAGGAATTTAGTAGGTGTTGCCCATCCATAAGGCAAACCAAAGTCCATTCTTCAATTAGGCAGGATGAATGCTGGGAAGTTTTCTACTAGACAGGACACATCCTTTGATGCCTTCTCTTTTCTAATGTCTACAACCACGGACACAGTGGGATACTCAAGACTTAGAAACACTAGCCTTGTCAAACGACTTACTAGAAACAGTCCACTCCAACCCAAAAAAACTGCCTTTTCTATCTATTCTCAGAACATGAGAGAAAAGCACAAACTCACTGAACACCCACAAAGGCACCTCCTTAACGCAAGTAGGTCTGTGACTATCTGGACTGTCCTCTAACTGGTGGGCCATACTATGTTCCCCTGAAATGGCCTGTCCTTTCTCAGATCTGGTCTCCTTGGCCAACACTGTGAAGTTGTCAGGAGCCAGTGGTGAACCAATACCTGCTTTCTCAGGAAAGGCCCCTCTTCAGAGCTCTTCTGCCATTTGACAATCCTCATATCAGTCGGTACCAAGGAAGACTGACTCTGTCCTTGGTAAATCCAAACAAGTGAGACCACTGGGACTGGGACTGGGACTGGCTCTGGGTGCCTGGCTTCCTGCATCACAATTTCAGATTTTTTGATCACCAAGGAAGAGAGGTGAGGTCACTTTCTTTAGGAACTGAATGAGGTCACTACCTTGGCCACCACTTTGTCCTAACAGTTGCTTTGAAAGGTCCCATGAAATTGAGGCTGCCCCTACTTCCTTTGACACTTTCACAAGTTAGAATGGTATATCAACCATAGGCACCTGTAAACAGCTCTCCACACAGGCATGGTTTCATCAGTTCTCTACATTACGAAAGGAGAGGCTGATTCAGACACATCCATTCATACTGACCCTGTTGTTTGCCATGGAATATGACTTTTCCCCTCTTAGGTCCTTCATAGCTGCCTGCAACTTCTTCAGGGTATAATTTCTGCATGGTCCTTTGATGTTCTCAGCAGGTAGAAGATCCCCTACATTACTGTATTGTAAGATAAACTCTGTCTCGGCTCTTCTGTAAAGTTAGTTTGAGGGAACAATGTATGGTTAGGCTTAATAACATGTTTCATTTGAGTTAGGAATCATTCTGCTTAATGAATAATGGTATTGGGAACTTGCGATATTTACAAGAATATATTGGTGAAATATAAGTTTGAAAACAGAAATCTAGATAAGATTTGAATCCAGGAAGGGCATTGGGCTGTTGATTGGGATACTTAGCTTTGAATTATGTTCTGCACAGATGTCTCAGATAAATCAATATACAATGGCATAGGACCTTGTACCTTGGATGATTGCTTGTCGAAGAGATCATCCAGTCAAAAAGGGATAGTCTTTAGGATTAGGAAGATAGTCGGTATGTTAGAAAAAAGAGTGAGTATAGGATTTGGACCAAAAGTTCTTTAGCAATAGGGTTTCGGATAAAGAGTGAATGTAAATGTCAGCACATGTGAAGAGTCAGTCACAATGATGAACTGGGGAAAATATGTAGGAAAGCAGATATCAATAGAGACATTAGGAAATCAGGAAAATATAAGGTGAGTGATAGGATTAGTCATTTTCAACAGTGTTGAGGTTGAATATATTATCTTAAGAAGAAACAAATATGTAGTCACCAATAGGATTGATTTGAGAGCGTTAGGCAACCTGGATATGGATGTGTTTAGTAATCCATGCTCACTTTCCATTTAGGCTTTGGTGAAAGGTTAATAAAATAGGTACTTGTTACTTACTGTTTTTCTGTATGCTTAACAAAACACTGTTGAAGTCTTGAGGACTGTTTGCTAATCTTGTTTCCAGAATGTGCTGTCCCCAACTGCCAAACTGCAAATGTATACCCTCACCCGTTTGCACGCAAACCACCCACTTGCCCTGACCCATCAATAAACTTCCCTCCCTGCCCTCTCCAAGGAAAGCATATAAGCTCTGCTTAAGCTGTTCTCATTGCTCTCTGCTCTATTCAAGTGAGCTCTGAGCCCCAGAATGCTGGACCCATAAT
The DNA here is from genome assembly GCF_048772815.1 of Callospermophilus lateralis. Taxonomy (NCBI): domain Eukaryota; kingdom Metazoa; phylum Chordata; class Mammalia; order Rodentia; family Sciuridae; genus Callospermophilus; species Callospermophilus lateralis. The sequence goes on from NW_027512565.1 coordinate 199,100, forward strand.
AAACCATTTACTGTTGCTTGAGACATTCCTCTGGTGGTCTCTTCCTCTGATGCTTGCCCGACCTTTACATCTGGAGGCACGAGCAAGATCCGGCAGCGGCGGATGAAAGATCCCCAAGGGGCTCTTTTCAGGGTAAGTAAGGGAACTCTTTTTGGTTTTAGGTTTCAGGTTAGGGCTTGGCAAAATGGCTATTGGTGATGAGCGTGAGCTCTCTCTGACAGAGGCTGACATACGTGTCACAGAGCCACAGGCCACGTCCCTGGGGGATGCCCCAGAGGACTCAGGAAATCGAGGAACAATAGTCTCCTTGACTCAGTGATATTTTGCTTCGGATTCAGTATTGCCAGCCCATCAGGTTTTGCCGGCTACTCAGTCCTGGCCTCAGTATTGGACGTCCATTGCCTGTCTTTATTGTCTTGTCTTGTCAGTGTAGTGTGTGATTTCTTTCACTGTTTGTGTATCTCTCATTTTGGGACAGAGCACTTCAACACCTCTCTTCCTGACCCTTGATCACTGGACCAAAGTCTGTGCAAGGCCCAGAATCTTTCTTTTTCAGTAAATTGCTGGACCTGGCAGACCCTCTGTGCCTCAGAATGACCCACATTTGGAGTTGGATAGCCCCTAGAAACATCTACTTCCCACTAATTTGAAACGTCAGAGATTTTGTCTTTCAACCGGGGCCACATAGACATCCAGATCAACAGCCATATATCTTAACTTTGCAGGACCTCTGCAAATCTCCTCCTACATGGGTGAAGCCTTTCTTTGTCTCTGCGCCCACTCCTACTCCTTCCACCATGATTCTATCTCACAAACCCTCTGCTTTTCCTCCTCCAACCTCTGTTCTCCCTGAGTCTCAAGACTCTACTGGACTCTCCTACCCTTCTTATCCGCTGCCGTCGTCCAGCAACCCCCAACAACCTCTAAGTGATTCCTTTGCTGCTGACTCAGCCTCTCCGCCATTGGAGAAAGCTAGGCCGGCCCAGCGCCCACCAGATGACTCCCCCTTGTCACACACACAGCCCCTCCTTCCCTGGAGAAAGCTGGCCTGGCTAAAAGAACTCAAAGAACTCCCTGGCGTTTTCACACCTGCCTACTTGGGATGACTGCCAACAAATCCTAGGGATTCTCTTCATGACAGAGGAACGAGAGAGAAACTTTCTGGAAGATAGAAAAAAATATCCTCGGACCAGATGGGTGACCAACACAACTTCCCAACATAATCAAAGCCGGCTTACCCTTGAACTGACCCAACTGGGACCCCGACACCTTTGAAGGTAGGGAGCATCTGTCCACTTATTGCCGGGCCCTAATAGTGGGTTTCCAACCGGCCGCTAGCCAACCAAATAATTTGGCCAAGGTAAGAGAGATTATTCAAGGGCCTGATGAATATCCCTCTATGTTTCTAGAGAGAATTATGGAGGCGTATAGGAGATATACTCCTTTTGATCTTCAGGCAGAGGATCAAAAGACATATGTCATGATGGCCTTCATTGGGCAAGCTGATCTGGATATTAAAAGAAAGTTACAATACTTAGATGGATTACAAGATATGACTTTGAGAGATTTACTCAGGGTAGCCGAGAAAGTATCCTATAAGAGAGAAACAGAGAGAATGAAAGGGAGCAAAGGGAGGATGACAGATGAAAAAGACAGATGAAGGTATTAACTAAGGTCCTGGTCACAACAATAAATAGGCCAGAAATTAAGAAACAGGGAGACAAGAAACGATACCTGGGTCCCCACCAGAGGCCACCCTTGGCCTCAGATCAATGTGCCTACTGTAAAAAAAAAGGACACTGAGCCAAAAAGTGCCCTAGAAAGAGACAGCCACGCCAGACAGCCTTTCTGACTCTGGAGGTTGACTGAGAATGTTGGGGCTCAGATCCCTTCCCCGAGCTCAGGGTAACTTTTGAAGTGAAGGGGACCCCATAAACTTTGAAGTGGATACAGCAGCAGTATACTCAGCCCTTAAGGCCCCACTGGGCCCTCTATCAAATAAAAGGTCTCTAGTTCAAAGGGCTAACAGCAGTAAATATCAGACTTAGACAACTAAGAGGACCATGGACATGGGGAAAGGAAAAATCCAACATTCCTTCCTAGTAATCCCAGAATGCCTGGCCCCATTGATGGGCAGAGATCTGCTCAGTAAGCTCCGGGCCAAAACAACTTTTAACCCCGAAGGCCCCAAAATGAAATTTCTAAATCCTTCATTAAAAACTCCTATAGTCATGGCTTTATAAATGTCAGTCAAAGATGAACATCCAATTTTCACACACCCCAAGAATGATCAAACAGGCAAGCTACCCCAGAAATGGATAACAGATTACCCAGATGCCTGGCCAAAAATTGTTGGGTTAGGACTAGCCATGAAACAACCTCCAAGAACAGTGGAGTTAAAAACCTCAGCCTCCCCAATCAATGTCAAACAACATCCTCTGAGCAAAAATGCTAAAGATGGGTTATGGCCCCATATTCAGAAATATCTGGCTTTAGGGTCCTAAGGCCCTGTCAATCGGCCTGGAACACTCCCCTGCTACCAGTAAAAAATCCAGGAACTGGGGACTATCCCCGTTCAAGACCTAAGAGAGATCAACAACAGAGTGCAGGACATTCACCCCACGGTAAATAATTTGTACAATCTGCTTATCACTCTGAACCCTGAGTAGAAATGGTATGGACATAAAGATGCTATCTTTTGCATGCCTCTGCATAAAGACAGTCAGTTTCTGTTTGCTTTTGAGTGGGTAGACCCAGAAACCGGAACGTATGGTAAACTAACATGGACTAGACTCCCACAGGGGTTCAAAAACTCCCCCACTCTCTTTGATGAAGCCCTCCACAGAGATGTCAACAACTTCAGAACTATGCACCCCGAAGTCACCCAGCTTCAATACGTGGATGACCTGCTACTGCAGCCAACACCAAGGAAAACTGTGAGTCTGGGAACCAAGCACTATTATGTAAGCTTGCTCAACTCGGGTATAGAGCTTCTTCCAAAAAACCCCAAATTTGCCAGCAAGAAGTAGTCTTCCTGGGCTATTCCCTTAGAGGTGGTAAACGTTGGCTCACTGAGCCCAGAAAACAAACGGTTGTGCAGATACCCCCCCCCAGCAGCAGACAACACAAAGAGTTTCTTGGGACTACTGGGTTTTGCAGGTTATGGATTCCTGTGTTTGTGTCCTTAACTTCTCCTTTATACCCGCTGTTAAAGGGAGATGCCCAATTCCAATGGACCCCTGAGCACCAGCAAGCTTTTGATAACATCTTACGACACTGGCACTGAACTCCTCAACTTCACTGAGCCAAGCCTGCAATTTCAGAAAGCCCTACACTACGTTAAAAATGTACATCAATTCACACACCTTGGTCCAAAGAAACTGCAGGCATTCCTGAAGGATCAAGAACAGAGTTTTCCACTAACTGACTCACAGCGAAAGGACATAACTGAACGGGTAACAAAACCCTGTCCGTTCTGTCAATAGAACAATTACCCTTCCAAGCTTCCTGTAGGAAAGCGCCTATGAGCAACCAGACCAGGAAATTCTGGGAAGTGGACTTTACTGAAATTTAGCCAGCAAGGTATGGACTTCAATATCTCCTAGTGTTTGTAGATATATTTTCAGGATGGATTGAAGCCTTCCCCACAAAAAAAAAAAGGCACAAATGGTGGTAGAAAATCCTGAAAGATATTTTTCTATGATACGGCCTACCTAAGGTAATAGGGTCTGATAATGGACCGGCGTTCATGGCCCAGGTAAGTAAGGGATTAGCCAGGATCCTGGGGATAAATTGGAAGTTACATTGTGCTTATAGACCGCAGAGCTCAGGACAGGTTAAAAAAATTAATAGAACCATTAAAGAGACCTTAACGAAATTAAGCCTAGAGAGGGCATCAAAGATTGGACTATGCTCCTGCCTTATGCACTGTTTCATGCAAGAAATACTCCCTCTGTTTCTTTGTGTAACCTCACCTCCTATAAAATTCTCTATGGGGCCCCTCCTCCAGTAAGGACCTAACCACAACTCTAAGACCTACCGATCCCTTCCACACCCCCTTGCTTGACAAACTTAAAGCTATTGAAAGAACTCAGGGATACCTGTCAAAACAGCTGGCCACTGCCTACCAACCTGGTGAAGAGGAGACTCCACATCGATATCAAAAAAGAGACTTCATCTACATAAGATGACATCAGGTGTCATCCCTGGAACCCCGCTGGACAGGACCATACCAGGTGCTAATTATAAAACCTACAGTGGTAAAGGTAGACGGAATCACTTCCTGGATCCTAATTCTCATCTCAAGCCTGTGCCCTGTCCAGACACTGGCTTGAAAGTGGAAAAGACTGGTAACCCTTTCAAATTGCATATTTGCCATGTGGATAAGGCTATAGACTCTCCCCTTGGCCACCACTAGTCCTAACCATCATCAGCCCATTCAGCAGCGATGGCTGATCACAAATCCAATTAGACAAGAAGTATGGTCTGTCTCACATACAGCCCCCTTAGGGACCTGGTGGCCAACTCTCCACCCAGATATTTGTCAGCTGGGTATACGTCTTTCCAATTGGGATATCTCTGATGAAGAGGATCCCACTAAAATTCCATTAAATTTCTCCCGTACCATAGATAATGGAAACAAACATTATGGATGTAGGAACACGCAAGCCTGATGCAGGTTGGCTAGCCTAGATTACTATGTTTGCCCGGTGGACTATCAAAGCCACAAACAACCACGGCTGTGTGGGGAAAAGCCGTCTTCTTCCGTAAGTCATGGGGATGTGAGCATACAGGGGCTGCCTGGTGGAACCCAAACTCCTCATCAAATTCAGTTCACAGCATTGGCCATATTACCAATTAGACAACCAAAACCGATGGCCCCCAGAGGGGTCTCTAGATCCTCAAATTCTGTGTGACTATTTCAACTTCGGCAAGTGATCAAAAGGATTGAAGAAAATTCCCCTATGTGTAGGCCTTTTCCCTCCTTTGCTCACATCACGAAATATGTTTCTCCAATAGATCCTTCTGCTCCAGATTCTCTGCTGTCACTCTCACATCAACAACCTGATTTCTCCCCTCCAATTACTAGATCAAAACCCCAAACCTCCTCTGGTTCTCAGACCATTGCCCCCATGCTGAGGCAGCAGGTACTGAGGTACCCTTCCACCCACTCACTCCTCTCTTCTCCTGTCAGTGCCCACACCGGGTCCCACCAGGTAATCTTACCAGCTAACCCAAAGCTCAAACCAGCTGAGGAGTGCCCTCAGACGCCTATCCAAGATGTAATGAAAATGGCCTTTAAAGTTGCTTTGTCATCACTAAAAACAGGTTACTAAGAATTTAAAGTCCCTCACAGGCTTTTTAGATACTCATTCCCGTATTCCCATCTGCTCTACCTGTTCTACTGCTCAAGTTTTGTTGCCAGGAAAATCCCAAACCCTTTTCCCATTATTCTTTTATATCTCTTTTTCCTCATTCTCAGAACCACAGAACTGCTCTCACCCCCCGCCTTCCCCATCTTCCCCTCTGTACCAGGCCCACAGAAAAATCTTAAATGGCCTTCTCCAGAAGTCTTCATCGTGGCTGACTTTAGGACTTTCAGCAACAAAGTCTTTATAAAAGAGTTCAGTGTAGATAAACTTCCTCTTTTCGTGTTGCTCTGTTATACTTGGCCACTGGCTGGAAAAATCAGCCCTTCTAAGCTAGACACCCCCTTACTAGTTTTTCACAAAATATGTGAACAAGGCCTCTGGCCTTGAGCTGAGGCTTCCAGAGATGGCTACATTTCCAAGATAAAGAAGTTACCAACTGGGCTCCATGGTAACAGCTGGCAGGGAGAAAATAAAAGAGAAGAAAAAAGCTCTCCCCCTCCCAGGTGTCCTTAATAAGTTATCTTTCCCAGAGAAGAGGAAAATAAAAACAGAACCAAAAACTGCTTTTTGTGAACTTCTGCAGACTGTGAATTTCTGAGTCTTTTCCCTTACATGTTGGGTACAAAATTCTGAAACTACCTAAACTTGGGATTCAGGGGATTAATTGATTACAACAGAAGCAATGCCCTCTATATCCGGTTGCAACCAAATAGGACTGTTTCCCTATCTTTGGTGCTATCTTAGGTGCCTTGCCTTGTCCATACCTACAACAGTATAATTCTATATACTTAAACATTGTTTATTCATAAAATTATCAACAGATGTGATTAATTATGTAATGGTGCAGATGTTTTCCCGAGTGCTCTATCATGAGGCAGGATCATTTAAATTTCAAATAGGGGGGCATACAACCCGGTTCCGCTGGCAACCTGTATCCTTCACTTTAGCCATCCTATGAAGAATAGTAGTTGCTGCAGAGAAGGGCACAGGAACCACTGCCCTAATCCATGGGACACAGCAAATGACCCAATTAGAAGCAGCAATAGACCAAAACTTAAAGATATTAAAAAACCACCATCACAGCTTTACAAGAATCTTTAACCTCTCTCTCTGAAGTTGTTTTACAGAACAGGCCAGGGTTCGACCTCCTCTTCATGAGAGAAGGGGCCTTTGTCCTGCATTGAGGGAAGAATGTTGTTATTATGCCTACCATACTGGAGTTGTAAAAGAATCTATGATTAAATTAAGAAGACGCATTGAAGAGCATCAACAAGAGAGAGAGGCCCAAAAAGGGTGGTTTGAGTCTTGGTTCACAGAGTCCCCCTGGGTAACTATGCTTTTATCAGCCCTGGCCGGTCCATTAATAATCCTCACATTATTGCTAACTGTAGGACCCTGTTTGCTCAACCGTGTAGTTTCCTTTCTCCAAGCTCAAATTGGACAAGTTAAACTTATGGTAATCAGAAATCAATATACCACACTAGCAAACATAAAATGTGACATCCTCAATGATCACTATTATGATTTAATGTAACCAAAAGAAAGTGGGGAATGAAAGGTAAATAAAATAGGTAATTGTCACTTCCAGTTTTACGGTATGCTTAACAAAACACTGTTGATATCTTGAGAACTGTTCGCTAATCTTGTTCCCTGAATGTTCTGTACCAACTGCAAAACTGCAGAATGTACTCCCTCACCCATTTGCACGCAAACTGCCCACTCGCGCTGACCCATCAATAATCTTCCCTCCCTGCCCTCTCCAAGGAAAGTATATAAGCTCTGCTTAAGCTGTTCTCAGGGCTCTCTGCTCTATTCAAGGGAGCTCTGAGCCCCAGCATGTTGGACCCCCATAAACTTTTGGCTGTTGCATTAGACAGTCCCTGGTAGTCTCTTCCTCCGATGCTCGCCTGACATTTACATTGGTAAAATAATAAGTGTGACCATTGCTTCTGTGTCGAAATGTACAAATTATTATTGGGGGTACAAATAGGTGTACCCTGTGATATGAATATAGAGATAATGCATGAATAGACAATACTGTGAATAAATAATATAATGGATTCCAAATTTAATAATGGATTCAATTGATATCTGAAAATATAAAGGAAATCTTATATTGATATACATACATTCATTCCAACCAGTAAAACATCTAAACGTTATATTAGGATTATGATTTATCATGAAGAGTGTGTGAGTTTTCCTTCAAAATTGATTATGGAAGTTGAAAATAATGTGTTTGGAAAGAAGTCTCATGAAAAGACCAGACAAGAAACCTGGAGGAATCCATGTGTTCTGAAGCAGGAAGTTATTGAAAGTGAAACAAATGCCTATAAGTTTGCTAACTTGTGGATGAAATATATATCTTATGATGTGCATAAATTGAAGAAATAGTAATGTAGCAGTGTTGAATAAAAATGAATGTCAAAATACACATCATGTCCCATAGTAATCTACTTGCATTGATGTTAAACTGGGTCAGTTACTGTACAAATTTAGTATTTGTATGCAACGTTAACTAAAGTTAGTTTTCAGTACTGGTAACAAATATGTATTTCAGGTGGATGAATATTTCTGAGAATAATCTTGTGAATACGTGATTATAAATCCATACACATGAACATGAATGAATTTAGGTAGTGTATATAAGACACATATATTTCATATTTTGAAAAATCTGGAGAGTATATATATACAAAAAACACACATGCAGAGACATTAAATTACCAATATATATGCCAATCGAAATTTATCATGAAATATATATCATCCACAGATGCAAAAATATTTCTTTTACTGAACATGGATTTATGTTTAATGTTGTTCAACTAGGAAGCTCACCCATAGGTTGAATTTTAAGATCCAACAGGGTTTAGGAGGAGTGATCTCTTCTCATAATTTGTATCTGCCAAGTCAGCCACCTCACAAGAATGTACATGTGATACCAGGTAGGATTCTATATGTGCATTTAAAAATACATGTTCTGAATAGGCTACAGGGAAAGAGAGACAGGAATTTATATATTTATTAACTTTAAAAACACAAGGAGAACTATTTCAATTAAAAATTAACTAGATTTATAACACCTACCCTTCATAATGCAAATGGCAAGTCCAAATATACACCATGCCTCCTTTGAACTGCTTGTATTTCTATTCTGTTTGGGTTAGTTTTCTCCATCATATTAGGATTAGCAGTCAGAGTCTAGTAGTTTATGAGTTAGTGTCAGGGATTAAGTATTTCGAATGGAAAACTGGAAAATGAATCCAATGTGTATGCATATATGTGCTACACAAAAATCTTCCCACTCTCATCCACAACAATGCCTTGACATCAACTTCGCCCCAAGTAAGACACAATTAGAGGAGAAGAGTTAGAAAATCTGTGAATGCATATGTGGAATGGAATATACTCAGGATTTCACAAACTTGGAAGTGGTAGAGCAGTTTCCAAAAGTAAGGCACATGGTAAACACTCCACAAACATGGAGTTCTGCTGGCCTAAAGACTTCTTGATAAACTGCCTCTGAGGTTGGGCACTTGAAATATATGTTGTTGTCAGTAGCTTTAGCTTACTTTCTAGTGAGACCATCAAAGCTGGGTCTGCATCTATGTGACCTGGAGGACATTGTTTCTAATTTTCCAATGAACATGAGGCAGCAGTGCGAATACTCTCTTTGTAGTTAAACTATGGCCACTGGGAGCTAAGTGGCTCACCGTGTGAACTGTGAAGCCATTTGGTCCTCCTCCACTTTTCTTGGTGGTTCTTGCTGCTGCACTGGGACTTTGGTATTTTCTTCATGAAATACAAGGAGATCAACTGGGACACAGTGCTGGAGGGAGTTCTGTCACGTGTGGAGGTCATGGTCTGCATGTGAATGCACCAACCAGGATTCTATCCCACATGGGTTGCCCCTTTGTCCATAGCAACCTGATTCTGAACATTGCCTTGAAATCTCCCTATACAAAAAGATGCCTTTACATGGAAGGTTCTGCTGGCTGTACCATGTCATTCACAAGCCATTTGGAAGCCAGTGGCAGATCCACATGGCCCCACCACACATTTTATCACACACCTTCACACCACTGCTCTAGGCCCACTAATTTGCAGGCTCCAACTTACTGGCATCTCTGTTCTACACAATTTTCAAGAAACCTAGTCAGTCAAGGCACTGTCTGATACACTCATGATTAGCAATAGGACATCCAAAGATTCTCCAGTGCCACCTGGTCATGGGAATTCCAAAAATTTCATGGTGTTTATCTAGCCATTTTTTTGAGGATGAAGTTGGAGGAACTGTGGTTTTCAAAAACCATTAAATGTTGAGGAAGCTCATTTCAATGAAACTCTGGAGAACTCTCATAGGCAAGGCTTCCCAAAGAGTTGTCAAAAGGTCACATGAAGCCAGTCCAATTGAAGTCTACAATGTGAGGTACATGTGTGTTTTGACTCTCAGCTATGGCTGCCAAGACTTTAAGAAGAAAATCATGGATTATCTTGGCTGAGATTCCCAGTGCTCTGTGGCCTTGATCTAAGTTTATAAGGGCTACTCTCATGCGTGGGCTCCTAAAATCCCAACAAAGCTCATGGCAATACTTCTCTGAGGTCAGTTTCAGAATTCAGTCTCTATAGGGATTCACACTAGAGTTCAAGCCCAGGTGGACCCAGTGATTTCTTCCAATCGCCACACAAATGACCAACATTTAAACGAAAACACTCCCATATGGCCCTCATCTTTTCCACATAGACACTCATCATAACCTCTAGCTGGAGGTTTCTATGAGGGGCGCTGGACAAGACAGTGTCCAAAATAAGCTCCCTTGCCCGTCATTTGCCTAAAGTCAGGGTGGCCTGGGAACCCTTCCTCTGAACCAGGAGTGATCAAATAGGCCTACCATTATTACTGTTCCACTTCTCCAATTTGAGGCCTACTGACTGTGGGGTTTAGATTCTTCATGTGGATTGGGGTCATGAGAAAACCCAAGCACCAATGGGCTAGACTCTGAAGGGCTTTGAAAAACTCATTTGACCCAAAGGATTCCTATTCTCACCTTATGGAGGTCAGGAAACTTACAGAGGAAGGCGAGAGACTTCATCCATAATGAGTACTCTTTTGGCCATTTTGGTTTTGGATGCACACATGGCATCTTTCTTTAGATCCATCAGGTGCTGAGAATCTAAGCCACAGCCTCACACAGGGCCAACAGGCTGATTCAGACACATCCCTTTCGAAATCAATTACTCAAAAAGGGACAGGTGATGCCCATTCATTTACATTAGAGAACTGTTTTATTCAGGCTTCACAACGGGGTGGCCTTAGGCAAAGACCTTCCTGACATTCAGTGCTATAGAACAATAGGTAAGCAAAAGTCCCAAAGCAGGGTTTCTCCACTGAGACTTTCCTGGTAACATTGATATCTGAGTTTTCTGAGATTCTCGCCATTCCCTTCAGCTATCCAGTACATGGCCAAGTCACAGAGCTTGGAGGTGGTACCTATCTTGGTCACAAAATCATGAGCCTATTCTGGAGAGTGGCCAGAATTCAGGAAGAAAACAGGAACTTAGGAAGATTTCAGGTCTTGCCCACAAATAAGGCAACCCTCTGTCCTTTTATAAATTGGGCAGCGTGAATGTTGGGAAGCTTTCTCCTAGACAGGACACATCCATTGATGCATTTTCTTTTGTAATGTCTACACCCACGGACAAAGTGGGATACACAGACATAGAAACACTTGCCTTGTCAAATGACTTAATAGAAACAGTCCACTCCAAACCAAACAAACCAACTTTCCTACCTATTCTCAGAACATGAGACAAAACCACAAACCCACACTCATTCCCACAAATGCACCTCCTTCCCCCAAGAAGGTCTGTTACTAACCGGAGTGTCCTCTGCCTGGTGAGCCATTCTTTGTTCACCCGAAATGGCCTGTCTGTTCTCAAATCTGGACTCCTTGGCCCACTCTGTGAAGTTGTCAGGAGCCAGCTTTGAGCCGCCACTACCTGCATTCTCACTGAAGACACCTCTTCAGATTTTTTCTGGCATTTGACCATCTTCACATCTGTAAGTACCAAGAAAGACTGACTCTTTCCATGATAAATCCAAAAAAGTGAGATCTCTGTGACTGTTACTGGGCCTGACCCTGGGTGCCTGGTTTCCGGGATCCCAAGTTCAGAGAGTTCCATCACAAAGAAGTGAGGTAGGTCACTTCCTTCATGAACTGAATGAGCTCACAGCCTTGGAAAACACTTTGTCCTAACAGTTTCTTCCTAAGGTCCCATGAGATGGAGGCTGCCCCTACTTCCTGTGACACTTTCACAAGTTAGAATGGTATATCAACAATAGGTACTGGGAGAGAGATCTCCACACAGGGTTGGTTTGGTCCATTTTGTCTACATTAAAATGTGAGAGGCTTATTCAGACACATCTCTTCATCCTGACCAGGTTGTTTGCCATGGAAAATGACTTTTGCTCTCTCAGGTCCTTCATAGCATTCTATATCTTCTTCAGGAATAATTTCTGCATGGATCTTTGAGATTCTCAGCAGGTGGAACATCCCCTATATTCCTGGATTGTAAGACCAACTCTATCCCTGCACTGCTGTAAAGTTAGATTGAGGGAACAGTGTATGGTTAATGTTAATATCATGTTCTATTTGCGTTAGGAATCATTCTGCTGGATGAATAACGGTATTGGGAACCTGAGATATTTACAAGAATATATAGGTGAAATATAAGTATGGAAACAGAAATCTAGGGAAGACTTGAAGCCAAGTAGGACTTTGGGCCCTTGAGTAGCATACTTTGCTTTGAATTATATTCTGCACAGATGTCTCAGATAAATTGATATACAAAGAAATAGGATCGTATACACTAGATGATTGAATAACATACAGAATATCCAATAAAAAAGGGATAGTCTGTAGGATTAGCAAGATAGTCAGTAGGTTTAGAAAGAAGAATGAGTATAGGATTTGTACCAAATGTTCTTTACAAATAAGGTTTCGGGTAGAGAGTGAATGTAAATGTCAGCACATGTAAAGAGTCAGTCACAATGACGAATTGGGGAAAATATGTAGGAAAGCAGATATAAATAGAGACATTAGGAAGTCAGTAAAAGTATGAAGTGTGTAATTTGTTTAGACATTTTCAACGGTTTGAGTCTGAATATATAACCTTAGGCAGAAACTAATATGTTGTCACAAATTGGATTGACTTTTGAGAGCATTAGGTAACCAGGACATGGATGTTTTTATTAATCCATGCTCACTTTTTATTTAGGCTTTGGTAAAATCATAAGTGTGACCTTTGCATTTTGTGTCCAGAATATTATTGTGATAAAATGTATATGTAGATCAGGTGACTTGAGTATTTCTTCCACCATTTCTGTAGCAATATTTTGTAGATGTATAAATTACTATTGAGGGTACAAATAGGTATACCCTGTGTCTATGAATATGCAGATAATGCATGAATAAACCATACTGTGTGTAAATAATATAACTTGCTCTACTTTAAATAATGGATTGAGTTGATATCTGAAAATATAAAAGAAATCTCATATTGATATACAATCATTCACTGCAACCAGTTATACATCTAATGGTAATATTATGGTTGTGGTTTATCCTTAAAGGTGTGTGAGTTTTGTTTCAAAAGTGATTATGGAAATCAACAATAATGTGTTTGGAAAGAAGTCTCATGAAAAGAATAGTCAAGAAACCTGTAAGAATACATGTGTTCTCAAGAAGGAAGTGATTGAACATTATATATCATAGTATATATAATGTGCATAAACTGCAGAAATAGTAATGTACCAATGTTGAATAAAAATGAACATCAAAATACACATCATGTCCCATAGGAATCTAATTGCATTGATGTTAATCTGGGTCAGTTACTGTAGAAATATTAGGATTTTTATCCACCATTCACTGAAGTTACTTTTCAGTACTAGGAAAAAAGTATGTATTTAAGTTGGATGAATATTTCTGAGAATAATCTTGTGAAAATTTGATTATAAATCCACATAAATCACAAAACATTATAAACACAAAAGTCACATGGACATTAAAATCTAGCAATATATATGCCAATTTAAATCCATCTTGAAATATATATCATCCACTGATCCAAAACTATTTATTTAATGAACTTGTATTTATGTATAATGTTGTTCAGCTAGGAAGCTCCCCCATAGATTGAATTTTCTGTTCCAAATCAGTGTTTAGGAGGAGTGATCTCCTAAATGTGTATGCAAATATGTGCTACACAAAAATCTTCCCACTCTCATCCAGAACAATGCCTTGATATTACCTTCACCCCAAGTAAGACACAGTTGGAGGACATGAGTTAGAAAATCTGTGAATACATATCTGGAATGTAAAATGGTCAGGAGTTCACAACCTTGCAGGTTGTAGAGGAGTTTCCAAAAGTAAAGGACAGGCTTGATAGACCCAACCTGATCTTTTATTAGAATTGGGAGCCATCTTGCCAGAAAGCCATGAAAAGATAATTTGGGCTTTACTATAAATTACTGCAAATTCTGAACCTGCTTGGAATGCCTGTCCGTGCCTTGAACTCATCCATGCCTGGCTCTCTGACCAGATAACAGTGCTCTCTGAAACATTAGTGACACCTAATAAATATTGGCCTTCCCAGGCCAGACAACGACCCTCTCTGAGTCTCTAATGGTCCTCATAATTTCTGATGTTGGGGCCAGCAAAAAAAATGTAAACTACCATCAGTGTGATGCTTTCAAAGTTCTGTTATCTGTAACCCCCTTTTTGTGTAACTTTCTGGGCTATATAGCTGGGCTGTAGGAAAGGTGGTGTTGCTGTCTTGTTCCCGCCATTTTTGGAGGGAGAGGCAGCCTGGCCAGTTTTAATAATAAGCCTGCCTTAATTTGATTTTAATTGGAGTCACTGGTCTTTTCTTGCATCCTATTCCAACATTTTGGAGTTCCCCAGTGAGATGACCCTGCCCGACCAGATCACAAGACCAGACTGCTGAAAATTCTGAAGCTGGCCTTCCCTCCAGGGCTACGGGCTGGGGAGCCACTCTAGGGGGTGCACAACTTGAGATGTTCCAAGGCCTTGGAGTGAGCCCTCGGTCTGGGGAGCACTGCAGTGAACCACCGCACTGAAACTATTAGCAAGTACCTGGTGGAGGAGGCCTCCATAGGTAAGTGGCACCTTGATAACATCTTATATCTGGTTAAGGGAGATCTCTTCTAATGACAGAGAGGTGGCCTGGGGAGGCTCACATTCACTCCTGTCCAGGATAGTAATGAGAATCGTTCTGTCCTCTGTTCCGTTCTGTAGGGAATTCCTCTGGAAGGTTAGAGAGGTGCCGAGGGACACGCATGCGCTCCTACCCCAGAGCTTTAGCAAGACGTTGAATTGCTCATCTGTTTTTCTGTTTTGGCACCGGGATTCTGTTTTTTTTTTTTTTTTTTTTTTTTTGTGTGTGTGTGTTTTGTTCTGTGTTCTATATGTTTTTTGTTTGTTTGTTTTTGTGCGTTTTGTTTTGTGATTTCTGTGATAAAATCTTAAGGATATTGAACGTGAAAATGGGTAACAAAGCAAGTAAGCCTGACACCCCTTTGGACTGTGTTTTAAGGAACTGTGATGAACTTTACCACCATTTGTTAAGCAGAATGAGAGAAGGCCCTAGCTGGCTGCCTGGAGCACACCCAGTGCAGATGGTAATGCCTGCTGGGGAATGAAGAACTGAGTATCTCCCAGTATCTGCCGAAGCCCTGTTGCTTCAGGGAATTCCCTCCTTCGTTCCCTGCACTGCAAGGATAATGCCACCTCTGTCTTCTTAAAAAAAAGAGAAAAAAAAAAGGGGACACTAAATGCAGTAAAGTCGCCATGGAGACACTTTATTTTATATTTCAGGTAGCTCCTCTGTGAAAACATTTGGTCCCCTTGTGGGGACATCTGTGGTGCCACTGGAGAAGGAGATTTTTCTCTTATTTGCTCTGTTTTAAAGGGTTCTGTCTGTCAGCCATTGTCTGGAGTTCATTTCTGTCTGTCTTGTGCCTTTTTTCTAGCCCTTTAAGACATGTGCAATAATGTGTTAATATTATAAATTGTTTCTTGGAAATGATCTTAGCTGAATGTGTGTCTAAATGATGATGTTTCATTGTACCAATCTGGTATCTGAATGGGTTTTTGAAGCATTCCACAATCTTGCAGTTAAAAGTCGGGTTTAGGTATTTGTTTAGTTCATGGTTTCAGATAATTCATGCCAGAGAACTTAAATACTTAGGATGGAAAATAAAGAACTCTACTTCCAAGTTGGCAAGTAACTTCCCAATCATTCAGTCTTTTTTTCACCAATTTTAAATTAGGTAGCCTGGGAAAATGTCACTGTGTGTACCAGTGCATTAATTTGGACAAGGATACTAAATCATAGTATGATATCTGTTGACAAAACAACTTGTAAAGATATAAAATTTTGTGAATTGTATCTTAAACTTGTATCATAATTTTCAACATCCTAACAAGAAAATTATGGTTAAAATACCTTAGGCCTAAGGTTTCTGCTCAGAATAGCCTTTTTTCCTTCTTCTTCCAGACCTCAGCCAGGACTTATTTTGAAATGCAAATGAAAGAAGCCTGTAAGCTTAGTAGGAGACTTATTTGAGGCCTAAGGGAAAAAAAAGGTAAATTGTATGGTATTTACCAATTACTGGCCAGTCATTTTTCTAGGACTCATAATTTTTTCCTTAGGTTCTTTATTTATTTTTTGAGCTCATGATTTTGCTCCTACAGACCTAGGTTAATGTTTTTCTGATCAGTAATATCTTTGACCATCTGTGGAATTTTTAAATCATTGCAATGGAGATTTCACCTGTGAAAAGCTACAAGGCCTTCACTTTTATTATGTGTGCACAATTTGTTATGTGTTGTATGTCTATATATATATATATATATATATATATATATATATATATATATCCATATATCATATATATGATACACAAATTAACTTATATAAGGAGCACTCATATTAAAAAGAACTCATAAAAACAATTTTAAAAAGTGGATCCAAAGATCTTTAATTCACGTGATTTAAATGTTTCATTTTAAATTGGGTAAACAGATAAATATAAATGTCTTTAAATTTAAGCTTACAAGTTTTTCTAGGTGTTCAAAAATCTAATAAACTATTAATGTCTACAAAAGGTCTAATATGCCTTTGTTCCAGGACTTTTCTTTCAATCAAATAAATGGTTTACAGTGTTCAAAAAATTTGTCTAATATTTTGATAAATAAGTAAAGTAAATTTGATATGGGATTACTCATTCATGAGTACTTTTGTTTGATATCTGATTGATATACTAAGGTCTGTATAAGTTTGTACTAAAGTCTGTATAAGATTGTAAAAATCAGTCATGTGTAAAAGAGACAAAAATTTCTTAAACATAAGTTTACCCATAACATTAAGTTTATTAAGATTTAAATTTTCTAGAGCAAGCAACCATAAAAATTAAACAAATGTTTAAATAAGAACTGTTATTTTAGAGCACTGTACTGCCATTTCTTTAAAAGCTAAACTTGGTTAATGTAGAAACTTCAATGCAATTGTGATGCTATTAATGTGCTCATATTTTCCAGTTATACAACTCTATAAGGTAGAAACTTTAAAAGAGCATTATATCAAGCACGTGTTCTGAAGTTGTATGGTAAATAAAATATATATTGGGGATTTATTTACCTGTTATCAATAATATATGTAAAGTTTTATGTTACTTTTTACATTGTGGAACAATTTAAATGTATTTTTAAGTTAATGAGACCCTAATCTATGTAAAGGTTAAAATCTTTCAGCCGTACTTTAATTCATGTTTTAAATGTGATATCATATTGTGTGAGCTAATGTTCATGTGACCTCAAACAATTTATGTAAACTTTGTAAAATGATATTTAAAAAAAAGATCAGCTTGAGAACTAAAGCATTTAAGATTTATAAGGAGCCCTGCTTACCTGAGATAAGACTCTTTGTCCCATCTTACTACATGTGAGAATGACTACGAAAGCAGTAGGTCAGATTTTATTTCATTTAAAGTTATGTTCAATTTTTTTTTTCTGTCAAGATTACTAGGATCTCAAAAAGGTGATATAAAATATAACTCACCAAAAAATTCAGGGTAGCTATTACATGAACTAAGTATTTTTACTCTTGTTAAAAAATTTTATTTTTTAATTTCTTTTTAAGTGATCTAAAGATTCCCTGTTGGTGTTTTACAGAAGTGTTGCTTTAAGAACACAACATGGGTTAATTTAAGAAAATAAGTCATCAACTACAAGACAGACAGAATAATAAGATCCCAATTAATAAAATATAAATAATTATAAACTTATAGACATTAAAGTGCAGTACTCTTAATATATGGCTGTTAAAATTTATTTGCTGGTTGTTTCAGATTAGGATTGAAAATTAAAGTTAAATGAAAAGGGCCAAAAAAAACCAATATTTGACTCTTGCCCTTTGAGTCAGTCTGAATCCAGGGAACAGGGGACTTCTCTATGAGCTTTGCAACTCTGGGCCACATAACCTCCCGATCAGGGAGATTAATGAGACCACTGGAGAACAGAAAGCCAATCAGTGCATTTGCTACAAAGAGGAGAGTCATCAGGAAAGGGAGACATCCCTGATGCTTCTGAGGGAAGCCACATGGTCAAGCAAGACCTGAACCCACCTAGCTCAAATTGCACTAGCAGAACTGAGAAGCTGCTCTCAAGTTTCCCAAGGAATGACTCCCATAAAAGCTCAGCTGACTGCTAACAATAGATAGAAACAAAAGTCATTTGACTGCTTCATCTTAAACACTTAGCAAAGACAGTTAAAACCAAAATACAGCCATTCCTGGGCATTTTAAATAATAATAATAATAATAATAATAATAATAATAATATTTTAAGGTATACACTTTATGTTAGCCTCCCAAAATAAGTAAAACTGTTGGCTACAAAGACTATCAAGAGGAGCTGCCAGAGGCAGAAGTTTTTAGTTTAAGGCCTACAGATATTCCTAACCTACAGGTAGGCTTGGTGTTTGCTAGTACGATTATCCAGCCCTGAGTAACAGAATTAAATGTTTCTCTATTAGACACAGAGGTCATACTACTGAAAGGATTTTGCAAAATCAGATGACATTAAATTATTAAACTGTATATTATGGGGAGGGACAACTGTAACACTTAAAGTTAAATATTAAGTTGACAGTCCTGATAATTGGGGATATTAAAGACTGGTGAGGGTACTTCATACAGTGACATGATCCAGCTACTGCAACATTTATTCAATACTCATGTTTTTTGTTTCTCTCATAGAAGAACCCATCCCCAGATGACTTTACAACCTGTTCTTCCTCAACAAGACTTCAAAAAGAACTGACTTCTAAAAGGCAACTCATATTCCTCAACTAACTTCAAAAAGGCAACTCATGTCTCTCACGCCATGCACACTCATGTCACCCTCTCTCAGCTGAGAAGAAGGCAAAATGAGAGACGACTCTCCACTTACACCAATGGAGCCCAAAATAAATAGACTATCAATATAAGTAATTAATTAAGTCAGGTAATATCAGGGAGACTGGTTTTCGGTGAGTTCTAAAAATTTGGAGTCTGTTAACTGAGGGATTAAAATTTCCTCAGTGCTTTTCCACTAACCTATCAAGGATTACAAAGGGACACATAAGAAAAGGGGGGAATGATAGACCCAACCTTATCTTTTATTAAAATTGGGAGCCATCTTGCAACAAAACCATGAAAAAATCATTTTGGCTTTACTGTAAATTACTGCAAATTCTGAACCTGATGGAATGACTGCCCGTGCCTTAAACTCACCCATGCATGGCTCTCTGACCAGATAGCAGCCCTCTCTGAAACTTTGTCACACCTCATAAATATTGGCCTTCTGTGGCCAGACAATGACCCTCTCTGAGGCTCTAATGGTCCTCATAAATTTTGATGTTGGGGCTAGCAAAAAAAAAAAAAATGTAAACTCCCATTAGTGTGATGCTTGTCAGAGTTCTGTTATCTGTTACCCCATTTTTGTGTAACTTTCTGTGCTGCAAACCTGGGCTGTAGTAAAGGTGGGGTTGCTCTCTTGCTCCCGCAATCTTTGGAGGGAGAGGCAGCCCAGCCAGTGGAAATAATAAGCTTACTTTAATTTGATTTTAACTGGAGTCAGTGTTCTTTTCTTACATCCTGGTCTAAGAGGTAAACACTCCACAAACATAGAGCTCTGCCGGCCTAAAGACTTCTTGAGAAACTGCCTCTGAGGTTGGGTACTTTAAATATATTTTGTTGTCAGAAGGTTTAGCTTCTTTTTTATTGAGACCATCAAAGCTGGGTCTGCATCTATGTGAATGGAGAGCATGGTTTCTTATTTTCCAATGAACATGAGGCAGCAGTGCTGAATTCTCTCTTGGTAGGTAAACTGTGGCCACTGGGGGCTAAGTGTCTCCCCGTGTGGACTGTGAAGCCATTTGATCATCCTCCATTTTTGTGGTGTTTCTTGGTGCTGCACTGGGAGTTTGGTATTTGCTTCACGAAATACAAGGAGTTCAACTGGGACACAGTGCTGGAGGGAGTTCTTTCACGTGTGGTGTGTCAGGAACTGCAGGAGAATGCACCAACCAGGCTTCTATTTCACACAGCTTTTTCCTTGACCATACCAACCTGATTCTGAACATTGCCTTGAAACCTCTCCATATAATAAGATGCCTTTACATGTAAGGTTCTGCTGGATGCACCATGGCAGCCAAAATGCATTTGGAAGTCAATTGGAAATCCACATGGCCCCACCTCAGATATTTTATCACACACCTGCACACCACTGCTCTGGGCCCACTACTCAGCATTCTCAACTTACTGGCATCTCTGTTCTTCACCATTATCATGAAATCCAGTCAATCAAGGCACTGTCTGGTACACTCATGATCAGCAACAGGAGATCCAAAGGTTCTCCAGTGCCACCTGGTCATGGGAGTTTCAAAAATTTCAGGGTATTTATCTAGCCACTTTTCAAGGATGAAGTTGGAGAAACTGTGGGTTTCAATTCATTCAGGAACCATTTAATGTTGAGGAACCTCATTTCAATGAATGCTCTGGAGAACTCTCAAAGGCAAGGCTTCCCAAAGAGTAGCCAAATAGTCACATGAAGCCCAGCCCATTGAGGTCTACAATGTGAGGTCCATGTGTGTTTTGACTCTCAACTATGCCTGTCAAGTCTTTCATAATAAAATCATGTGATATCCTGGCTGAGATTCCAAGTGATCAGTCGAAAGCCACCCTTGGCCTAGATTTCAGTTTCCAATGGCGACTCTCATGCGTGGCCTTCTAAAATCGCAACACAATTCATGACAATACTTCTCTGAGGTCAGTTCCAGAACTCAGTCTCTAAGGTGAATCATACCAAAGTTCTAGCCCTGGTGGATCCAGTCATTTCTTCCAACCACTACACAAATGAACACAATTAAAACCAAAACACTCCCACATGGTCCTCACCTTCTTCCATATAGACACTCATTATAACCTCTGGCTGGAGGTTTCCATGAGGGGCGCAGCACAAGACAGTATCCAAAACAAGCTTCCTTATCCCTTATTTGCTTAAAGTCAGCTGGGCCTGGACACCATTCCTGTGAACCAGGAGTGATAAAATAAGCCTGGCCTTAATACTGCTCTGCTTCTCCAATTTGAGGCCTACTGACTGTCAGGTATAGATTCTTAATGTGATTTAAAGTAATGAAAAAACCCAAGTTCATATGGGCTAGCCTCTGCAGGGCTTTGAAGAACTCATTTGACCCAAAGGATCCCTAGTCTCATTTGATGGAGATCAGAAACCTATCAGAGTAAGGCAAGATACTTCATACACAATTACTGATATTTTTGCCATTTTGGTTTTGGAAGCACACATGGGATCTTTCTTTAGTTCCATCAGGTGCTGAGAATCTAAGCCACTGCCTCACACAGGGCCAAGTGGCTGATTCAGACACATCCCTTTCCAAAGCAATTAAGCAAAGATACACAGGTGATGCCCATTCATTTCCATTTGAAAACAGTTTTCTTCAGGCTTCACAAATTGGTGGCCTGAGGCAGAGACCTTCCTGACTCTCAGAGCAACAGAAAAATAGGTAAGCAAAAGGCCCAAAGCAGGGTTTCTCTACTGAGACTTTCTTTGTCACACTGATATCTGAGTTTTCTGAGATGCTTGCTATTCCCTTCAGCTATCCAGTATATGGCAATGTCACAGAGCTTGGAGGTGGTACATATCTTGGACACAAAACCATGAGCCTACTCTGGAGAGTGGCCAGAATTCAGGAAGAAAACAGGAACTTCGGAAGATAGTAGGTGTTGCCCGTCCCTAAAGCAACCTGCAGTCCACTCATAAATTGGGCAGGATGAATGTTGGCAAGCTTTCTACTAGACAGGACACATCCATTGATGCATTATCTTTTATAATGTCTACAACCACGGACACAGTGGGATACACAGGCATACAAACAATCACCTTGTCAAATGACTTACTATAAACAGTCCACTCTAAAGCAAACAAACCGCCTTTCTTACCTATTCTCAGAACATGAGACATAACCACAAAATCACAATCACACCCACAACGACACCTCCTTTATTCAAGTAGGTCTGTGACTAATTGGAATGTACTCTGAATGATGGGCCATACTATTTTTCCTTGAAATGGCCTGTCCTTCTCAGATCTGGTCACCTTGGCCAACACTGTGAAGTTTTCAGGAGCCAGTGGTGAGCCACTACCTGCTTTCTCATGAAATTCCCCTTTTTAGAGCTCTCTTGGCATTTGGCAATCCTCACATCAGTAGGTACCAAGGAAGACTTACTCTGTCCTTGGTTATTCCAAACAACTGAGCCCACTGGGCAAGAAACTGGGACTGACTCTGGGTGCCTGGCTTCCTGGATCCCAAGTTCAGAGAGATCCGTCATCAAGGAAGAGAGGTAGGTCACCTCATTCAGGAACTGAATGAGGTTACTGCCGTGGCAACCACTTTGTCCTAACAATTGCTTTCAAGGGTCCCATGAGATGGTGGCTGCCCCTACCTCCTGTGACACTTTCACAAGTTAGAATGGTATATCAACCATTGGCACCTGGGAACAGCTCTCCACACAGGCCTGGTTTGGTCCATCTTCTCGACATTAAGAAGAGAGAAGCTGTTTCAGACACAACCCTTCATCCTGACCAGGTTGTTTGCCATGGAGGATGAATTTTGCTCTCTTAGGTCCTCCATAGCTGCTTACAACTTCTCCAGGAATCATTTCTGCATGGACCTTTGAGTTTCTCAGCATGTGGAAGATCCCCTATATTCCTGTATTGTAAGAACAACTCTATCCCTGCTCTTCTGTAAAGTTAAATTGACTGAACTGTGTATGGTTAGGTTAACTAACAGGTTCGATTTGGATTAGGAATCTTTTTGCGGGATGAATAATGGTATTGGGAAACTGCGATATTTACAAGAATATATAGGTGAATTATAAGTATGAAAACAGAAATCTAGCTAAGATTTGAAGCCCAAAAGGGCATTGGGCCCTTGACTGGGATACGTAGCTTTGAATTATGTTCTGCACTGATGTGTCAGGTAAATCGATATACAATGGCTTAGGTCCTTGTACCATGGATGATTAAATGTAGAAGAGAACTTCCAGTCAAAAGGGATAGTTGGTAGGATTCGGAAGATTCTCGGTAGGTTTAGAAAGAAGAGTGAGTATAGGATTTGGACCAAATGTTGTTTAGCAATAGGGTTTCTGGTAGACAGTGAATGTTAATGTCAGCACAAGTGAAGAGACAGTCACAATGATGAACTGGGGAAAATAGTTAGGAAAGCTGATATCAATAGAGACATTACGAAATCAGGCAAAGTATAAAGTGAGTGATAGGATTAGATATTTTCAACAGGGTTGAGTTTGAATATATAATCTTAGAAAGAAACAAATGTGTAGTGACCAATAGGATTGACATTTGACAGCATTAGGCAACCTGGACATGGATGTTTAGTAATCCATGCTCACTTTTCATTTAGTCTTTGCTACAATCTTAAGTGTGACCTTTGCTTTTTTTGTCCAGAATATTACTGTGATAAAACGTATATGTAGATCAGGTGACATGACTATTTTTCCACCATTTCTGGCAGCAACATATTCAAGACGTATAAATTAGTAATGGGGGTAAAAAGAGGTGTACCCTTTGTCTGTGCATATAGAGATAATGCATGAATAGACCATACTTTGAATAAATAATATATCTGGTTCCGACTTTAAATAATGGATTGAAATTATATGTGAAAAAATACAAGAAATCTTATATTGACATACAAACATTCATTCCAACCAGTTATATATCTAATGGCCACATTAAGGTTATGGTTTATCATGAAGGGTGTGTGAGTTTTGCTTCAAAAGTGATTATGGAAATCTAAAATAATGTGTTTGGAAAGAAGTCTCATGAAAAGACCAGTCAAGAAACCTGGAGGAATACAGGTTTTATGAAGCAGGAAGTGATTGTGAAACAAATGCGCATAAATTTGTGAACTTGTGGATGAAATATATATATCCTATGATTTGTAAAAATTGAAGAAATAGTAATGTACCAGTGTTGAATGAAAATAAACGTCAGAATACACATCATGTCCCATACGAATCTACTTGATTGATGTTAATCTGGGTTAGTTACTGTACAAATATTAGGATTTGTAAGCACCATTTACTGAAGTTAGTTTTCAGAACTATGAAACAAATGTGTATTTCAGGAGGATGAATATTTCTGAGAATAATTTTGTGAAAAGTTTATTATAAATCCACATTTTTGAACATGAATGAATTTAGGGAGTGTATTTAAGATACATACATTTCATATTTTAAAAATCAGGACAGTATATATATATATATATATATATATATATATATATTCATAATTATATATATATGTGTATATACATATATATGTGTGTATATATATATATATACACACACACACAAAACACACACACAGACATTAAAATGTAGGAATATATACGCCAATCGAAGTTCATCATAAAATATATAGCATCCACAGATGCAAAAATATTTATTTTACTGAACAAGGATTTATGTATAATGTTGTTCTACTAGGAAGCTCACCCATAGTTTGAATTTTCAGTTCCAACAGCGTTTAGAGTAGTGATCTCTTCTCACAACTTGTATCTGCCAAGTCAGTCACCTCACAAAAATGAACGTGTGATACCAGGTAGGATTCTATAAAGCATATAAAAATACATGTGCTGAATAGGCTACAGAGAAAGGCAGACAGGCATTTACATATTTGTTAACTTTAACAACACATGGAGAACTATTTCAATTAAAAATTGACTAGATTTATAACACCTACCATTTATCATGAAAAAGGCAAGTCCAACTATACCCCATGCCTCCTCTGAACTGCTTGTATTTCTATTCTGTTTGGGTTGTTTTTCTCCATCATTTGGATTAGTAGACAGAGTATAGTAGGGTATGGGTTATTGTCAGGATTCAGTATTTTCAATGGTATATAGGAAAATGAATCCAATGTGTATAAAAATATATGCTACACAATTATCTTCCCACTCTCATCCAGAACAATGCCTTTACATAACCTTCACCTCAAGTAAGACACAATTAGGGTAGAAGAGTTTGAAAATCCGTGAATGCATATCTGGGGTGGAAACAGTACTAAGAAACAAATACGTATTTCAGGTGGATGAATATTTCTGAGAATAATCTTGTGAAAAGTTGATTATGAATCCACAACATAAATATGAATGAATTTAGGAAGTGTGTAATAAGACACATATTTCATATTTTGAATACTCCTGAGAGTGTATCTATATATATATATTTATATACACACACAGAGACAGACATTAAAAATTGCAATATATATGCCAAACGAAATTCACCATGAAATGTATATCATCCACAGATCCAAATATATTCATTTTACTGAACATGGATTTATGTATAATGTTGTTCAACTAGGAAGCTCACTCACATTTGAATTACCAGTTCAAGCAGCGTTTAGGAGGAGTGATCTCTTCTTCCAATTTGTATCTGCCAAGTCAGCCACCTCACAAGAATGTACGTGTGGTACCAGGTAGGATTCTATATGTGCATATAAAAATACGTGTGCTGAATAGGCTACAGAGAAAGGGGGACAGGAATTCACTTATTTGTTAACTTTAAAAACGCATCGAGAACTATTTCAACAAATAATTGACTAGATTTATAATTGCTACACTATACCATGCAAAAGGCAACTCCAACTATAAAACATACCTCATCTAAACTGCTTGTATTTCTATTATGTTTGTGTTATTTTTCTCCATCATATTAGGATTAGTAGTCAGAGTCTAATAGGGTATATGTTAGTTTCAGGGATTCAGCATTTCTAATGGAAAATAGGAAATTGAATCCAATGTGTATGCAAATATGTGCTACACAAAAATCTTCCCACTTTCATCCAGAACAATGCCTTGACATTACATTCTCCTCAAGTAAGACACAATTAGAGGATAAGAGTTAGAAAATCTGTGAATATATATCTGGAATGGAAAATACTCTGGAGTTTACAACTTTGGAGGTGGTAGAGAAGATTCTAAAAGTAAGGGACAGGGTAAACATTCCACAAACATGTAGCTCTGCTGGCCTAAATACTTTTTGAGAAACTGCCTCTAAGAGTGGGCACTCGAAGTATTTGATGTTCTGAGGAGATTTAGTTCCTTTGTAGAGAAACCATGAAAGCTGGGTCTGCATCTATGTTACTTGGAGGACATGGTTTCTTATTATCCAATGAACATGAGGCAGCAGTGCTGAATTCTCTCTTTGTAGGTAAACTATGGACACTGGGGTCTAAGTGTCTTTCAGTGTGGACTGTGAAGCCAATTGGTCATCCTCCACTTTTCGTGGTGTTTCTCGCTGCTGCACTGGGAGTTTGGTATTTGCTTCAAAAAATACAAGGAGTTAAAATGGGACAGAGTGGTGGAGGGAGTTCTTTAAGGTGTGGTGAGTCAGGGTCTTCAGGAGAATGCACCAACCAAGGTTCTATCCCATGTAGATTGCCCCCTTGAGACTAGCAACATGATTCTGAACATTGCAGTGAATCCTCTCCATATAACAAGATGCCTTTACATATATGGGTCTGCTGGCTGCACCATGTCAGTCACAAGCCATTTGGAAGCCAATGGCTGATCCACATGGCCACAACACAGATGTTTTATCAGACAATTGCATACCACTGCTCTAGGCCCACTACTCACCAGGCTCCAACTTACTGGCATATCTGTTCTACACCATTTTCATGAAACAAAGTCAATCAAGGCAGTGTCTTGTATACTTAGGATCAGAAACAGGACATCCAAAGTATTTCCAGTGCCAGCTGATCATGAAAATATCAAAAATTTCATGGTAATTTTCTAGCCATTTTTCACGGATGAAGTTTGAGGCTCTGAGGGATTCAATTAATTCAGGAACCATTAAATGGTGAAGAAGCTAATTTCAATGAAAGCTCTGGAGCACTCTCACAGGCAAGGTTTCCCTAAGGGTGGCCAAAATGTCACATGAAGCCAGGCCCATTGAGATCTACAATATGAGGTCCATGTGTGTTTTAAACTCAAATATGGCTGCCAAGTTTTAAGAAAAATTGTATGTTATATCCGGGCTGAAATTCCCAATGTTCTGTGGAAATCCAACCTGGGCCTAGATCTCAGGTTCCAAGGGCGACTCTCATGTGTGGCCTCCTAAAATCCCAACACAATTCATGGCAATACTTCTCTGAGGTCAGTTAAAGAACTCAGTCTCTAAGGGGAATCACACCAGAGTTCAAGCCCAGTGGAACAGTCATCTCTTCCAACCGCCACACAAATGACCACAATTAAAACCAAAACACTCCCACATGGTCCTCATCTTTTTCCATATAGACACTCCTTATAACGTCTGGCTGGAGTTTTCAATGAGGTCCACAGCCCAAGTCAGTGTCCAAATTAAGGTCCTGTTCCCCTCATTTGTCTAACATCAAGGTGGCCTGGACACACTTCCTGTAAACCAGGAATGATCAAATAGGCCTGCCATTAATACTGCTTGGCTTTTTCAATTTGAGGCCTTCTGACTCTGTGGTTTAGATTCTTTATGTGAATTTGAGTCATGAGAAAATCCAAGCCCCTCTGCAGAGATTTGAAGAACTCATTTGGCCTAAAGGATTCCTATTCTCACTTGATGGAAGTCAGGATCCTAACAGAGGAAGGTAAAAGAATTCATTCACAATGAGTGAATATTTGCCATTTTGGTTTTGGATGCACACATTTGATCTTTCTTTTGATCCATCAGGTGCTGAGAATCTAAGCCACAGCCTCACACAGGGCCAAGAGGATGATTCAGACACATCTTTTTCCAAAGCAATTAAGCAAAGAGACACAGGTGATGCCCTTCATTTCCATTTGAAAAATGTTTTCCTCAGGCTTCCCAAAGGGGTGCCCAGAGGCAAAGACATCCTGAGATTCAAGGCAACAGAACAATAGGTTAGCAAAAGGCCCAAAGCAGGGTTTCTCCACTGAGACTTTCCTGGTCACACTGATATCTGAGTTTTCTGAGATGCTGGCCATTCCCTTCAGATATCCAGTACATGGCCATGTGACAGAGATTGGAGGTGGTACATATCTTGGACACAAACCCAAGAGCCTATTCTGAAGAGTTGTCAGAATTCAGAAAGAAAACAGGGACTTAATAAGGTAGTAGGTGTTGCCTATCGATATGGAAACCACACTCCATTCATTAATTGGGCAGGATGAATGCTGGGAAGCTTTCTACTAGAGGGGACACATGCATTGATGCATTCTCTTTTCTAATGTATACAACCACGGACACAGTGGGATACACAGACAGAGAAACACTCACCTTGTAAAATGACTTACTAGAAACAGTTCACTCCAAACCAAAGAAACCTCCTTTCCTACCTATTCTCAGAACAGAGACAAAACCACACACCCACACTCAAAAAGACACCTCCTTCCCCCAAGTAGGGCTGTGATTATCCGGAGTGTCCTCTGACAGGTTTGCCATACTATGTTCCCCGGTAATGGTCTGTCCTGTCTCAGATCTGGTCTCCTTGTACAACTCTGTAAAGCAGTCAGGAGCCAGCGGTGAGCCACTACCTGCTTAGTCAGGAAAGGCCCGTGTTCATATCTTTCCTGGCATTTGGCCATCCTCACATCAGTCAGTACCAAGAAGACTGACTCTGTCCTTGGTGATTCCAAACAAATGAGACCACTTGGACTGGGACTGGGACTGGCTCTGGTGCTTGGTTTCCTTGGTCCCAAGTTCAGAAAGTTCCATCAACAAGGAAGTGAGGTAGGTCACTTCCTTTAAGAACTGAATGAGGTCACTGCCTTGGCAACCACTTTGTCCTAACAGTTGCTTCCAAGGGTCCCATGAGATGCAGGCTGCCCCTACTTCCTTTGGCACTTTCACAACTTAGAATGGTATATCAACCTTAGGCACCCGAGAACAGCTCTCCACACAAGCCTGGTTTGGTCCATCTTCTCTACAGTAAGAAGATAGAGGCTGATTCAGACAAAACCCTTCATCCTGACCAGGTTGTTTGCCATGGAAAATGACTTTTTGTCTCTCAGGTCCTTCATTGCTGCCTACATCTTCTCCAGGGATCATTTCTGCATGGACCTTTGAGGTTCTTAACAGGTAGAGCATCCCCTACATTCCTGTATTGTAAGAACAATCTGTCTCTGCTCTTCTGTAAAGTTAGATTGAGTGAACAGTGTATGGTTAGGGTTAATTTCATGTTCGATTTGGGTTAGGAATCATTCTGCTGGATTAATAATGGTATTGGGAACCTGTGATATTTATAAGAATATCGAGGTTAAACATATGTATGAAAACAGAAATTAAAGTAAGATTTGAATCCCAGAAGGGCATTGGGCAAT
Organism: Callospermophilus lateralis; assembly: GCF_048772815.1. Taxonomy (NCBI): domain Eukaryota; kingdom Metazoa; phylum Chordata; class Mammalia; order Rodentia; family Sciuridae; genus Callospermophilus; species Callospermophilus lateralis. The sequence goes on from NW_027512565.1 coordinate 228,463, forward strand.
TGATTGGGATATTTAGCTTTGAATTACTATCTGCACACATGTCTCAAATAAATCGATATACAATGGCAGAGGAACTTGAACCTTGGATGATTGAATGCTGAAGAGAACATCCAGTCAAAAGGGATTGTCGGTAGGATTAAGAAGATAGTCGCAGTTATTAATATGGTATTATGTAAAAATGTGGATGTGTAACCGATGTGATTCTGCAACTTGTATTTGGGGTAAAAATGGGAGCTGATAACCCATTTGAATCAAATGTATGGAAGATGATATGCCATGAGCTTTGTAATGTTTTGAACAACCAATAAAAAAAATTTTTTTAAAAAAAGAAGATAGTCGTTATGTTTAGCAAGTAGAGTTAGTATAGGATATGTAACAAAAGTTCTTTAGCAATTTTTTTCGGGCAGTGAGTGAATATAAATGTCAGCACATATGAAGAAATCAGACACAATGATGAACTGGGGAAAATTTGTAGAAAAGCAGATATCAATAGAGACATTAGGAAATCAGGCAAAGTATAAAGTGAGTGATAGAATAAGACATTTTCAACAAGGTTGAGATTGAATATCTAATCTTAGGAAGAAACAAATATGTAGGTCACCAATAGGATTGACATTTGAGAGCATTAGGCAACATGGACATGGATATTGTTAGTAATCCATGTTCACTTTACATTTAGGCTTTGGTACAATCCTAAGTGGGACCTTTGCATTTTGTTTCCAGAATATTACTGTGATAAAATGTATATGTAGATCAGATGACATGATTTTTTCTTCCACCATTTCTAGGAGCAGTATTTTGAAAACGTATAAATTAGCATTGGGGGTAAAAAGAGGTGTACCCTGTTTTTATGAATATACAGATAATGCATGAATAGACCTTAATTTCAATAAATAATACAACTTGTTCCACTTTAAATAATGGATTTAATTGATATCTGAAAATATATAAGAAATCTTATATTGATATGCAATCATTCATGACAACCAGTTATACACCTAATGTTAATATTAGGGTACGATTTATGATGAAGTTTGTGTGAGTTTTGCTTCAAATGTGATTATGAAAATCGAAAATAATGTGTTTGGAAAGAAGTCTCATGAAAATGCCAGTCAAGGAACACCGAGGAATTCATGAGTTCTGAAGCAGGAAGTGATTGAAATTGAAAAAAATGACGATAAATTTCCTTACTTGTGGATGAAATATTATAATATGATGTGAATAAACTGAAGAAATAGTAATGTACCAGTGCTGAATAAAAATGAACATCAAAATACACATCATGTCCCACAGGAATCTTCTCGCATTGATGTTAAACTGTGTCAGTTACTGTAGAAATATTAGGATTTCTTTGCACCATTCACCAAAGTTAGTTTTCTTTTTTTTAATTTTTATTTATGCTTGTTCAAAACATTACATAGTTCTTGATATATCATATTCCACACTGTGATTCAAGTGGGTTATGAACTCCCATTTTTACCCCATAAACAGATTGCAGAATCACATCAGTTACACATCCATTGATTTACATATTGCCATACTAGTGTCTGTCGTATTCTGCTGCCTTTCCTAACCTCTACTATCCCCCTCCCCTTACCTCCCCTCTCCTCTTCTCTCTCTACCTCTTTACTGTAATTCATTTCTCCCCCTTGTATAATTTTTTCCTTTCCCTCACCTCCTCTTGTATGTAATTTTGTATAACCCTGAGGGTCTCCTTTTATTTCCATGCAATTTCCCTTCTCTCTCCCTTTCCCTTCCTCCTCTCATCCCTGTTTAATGTTAATTTTCTTCTCATTCTATTCGTCCCTACTCTGTTCTTAGTTAATCTCTTTATATCAAAAAGACATTTGGCATTTGGTTTTAGGGATTGGCTAGCTTCACTTAGCATAATCTGCTCTAATGCCATCCATTTCTCTGTAAAAATTTTGTCATTTTTTAATGCAGAGTAATACTCCATTGTGTATAAATGCCTCATTTTTTATCCATTCATCTATGGAAGTGCATCTAGGTTGGTTCCACAGTCTTGCTATTGTAAATTGTGCTGCTATGAACATCAATGTAGCAGTGTCCCTGTAGCATTTTTTTTAGGTCTTTAGGGAATAGACTGAGAAGGGGAATACCTGGGTCAAATGGTGGTTCCATTCCCACCTCTACAAGAAATCTCCATACTGCTTTCCAATTTGGCTGCACCAATTTGCAGTCCCACCAGCAATGTACAAGTGTACCCTTTTCTCCACATCCTCGCCAGCACTTGTTGTTGTTTGAGTTCATAATAAATATCTGGAATGGAAAATGCTCAGGAGTTCACAACCTTGAAGGTGGTAGAGGAGTTTCCAAAAGTAAGGGACAGGGTAAATACCACAAACATGGAGCTGTGTCGGCCTTAAGACTTCTTGAGAAAATGCCTCTGAGGTTGGGCACTTGAAATATATGTTGTTGTCAGGAGCTTTAGCTTCCTTTGTAGTGAGACCATCAAAGCTGAGTCTGCATCTATGTGACCTGGACGACATGTTTTTTTTTTTTATTTTCCTATGAACACGAGGCAGCAGTACTGAATTCTCTCTTTGTAGGCAAACTGGGGCTACTGGGGGCTAAGTGTCTCCCCATGTGGACTGTGAAGCCATTTGATCATCCTTCACATTTAATCATGTTATTTGATGCTGCACTGAAAGTTTGGTATTTACTTTATGAAATAAAGGAGTTTAACTGTGATACAGTGCTGCAGGGAGTTCTGTCATGTGTGGTGGTCAGGATCGGCAGGAGAATGTACCAAGAAGGCTTCTATCACACATAGTTGCCCCCTTGACCATAGCAACATGATTCTGAACATTGCCCTGAAACCTCTCCATACAACAAGATGCCTTTACATCCAAAGGTCTGCTAGCTGCACCATGTCAGTCACAAACCATTTATAAGCCAATGGCAGATCCACGTGGCCCCACCACAGATGTTTTTTCACACACCTACACTCTACTGCTCTTGGCCCACTACTCAGCAGGCTCCAACTTACTGGCATATCTTTTCTACACCATTATCATGAAACTCAGTCAAACCAGGCACTGTCTTGTATACTCATGATAAGCAACAGGACATCAAATGGTTTTCCAGTGCCAGCTGGTCATGGAAATTTCAAAAATTTCATGGTATTTTCTAGCCATTTTTCAAGGATGAAGTTGGAGTTACTGTGGGTTTCAATTCATTCAGGAACCATTAAATATTGAGGAATCTCATTTCAATGGAAGCTCTAGAGAACTCTCACAGGCAAGTCTTCTGAAAGAGTGGCCTAAGGTCACATAAAGCCAGCCACATTGAGGTCTACAATGTGTGGTCCATGTGTGTTTTGACTCTCAACTATTGCTGCCAAGTCTTTCAGAATATAATCAAGTGATATCCTCGCTGAGATTCCCAGTGCTCTGTGGAAAGCCACCCTGGGCCTAGATCTCAGTTTCCAAGGGTGACTCTCATGCGTGGCCTCCGAAAATTCCAACACAATTCATGGCAATACTTCTCTAAGGTCAGTTTCAGAACTCAGTCTCCAAGGGGAATCCCACAAGAGTTGAAACCCAGGTGGACGCAGTAATCTTTTCCCACCGCCACACAAATGACAACAATGAAAACCAAAACACTCTCACATGGCCCTCATGTTCTTCCATATAGACACTAATCATAACCTCTGGCTAGAAGTTTCCATGAGGGGCGCAGACCAAGACACTGTCCAAAATAAGCTCCCTTTCCCCTCATTTGCCGAAAGTCAGGGTGGCCTACACACCCTTCCTGTGAACCAGAACTGATCAAATAGGCATGGCGTTAATACTGTCATGCTTTTCCAATTTGAGGCCTACTGACTGTCAGGTATAGATTCTTTATGTGATTTGGAGTCATCAGAAAACCCAAGCACTTCTGCAGGGGTTCAAAGAACTCTTTTGAACTAAAGGATCCTGATTCTTACTTGATGAAGGTCAGGAATCTAATAGAGGAAGGCAAGAGACTCATTTGCCATTTCTGTTTTGAATGCACACATGGAATCTATCTTTTGATGCATCAGGTGCTGAGAATCTAAGCCACAACCTCACACAGAACCAAGAGGCTGATTCAGACACATCCTTTTACAAAGCAATTAAGCAAAGAGCCACAGGTGATGCCCATTCATTTTCATTTGAAAACTGTTTTCTTCAGGCTTCACAAAGGGGTGGCCAGAGGCAAAGACCTTCCTGACATTTAGGGCAACAGAAGAACAGGTAAGCAAAAGACACAAAGCAGGGTTTCTCCACTGAGACTTTCCTGGTCACACTGATATCTGAGTTTTCTGAGATGCTTGACATTCACTTCAGCTATCAAGTACATGGCCATGTCACAGAGCTTGGAGGTGGTATATATCTTGGACACAAAACCATGAGCCTATTCTGGAGAGTGGCCAGAATTCAGGAAGAAAACAGGATCTTAGGAAGATAGAAGGTTTTGCCCATCCAGAAGGCAAGCCGCAGTCCATTAATCAATTGGGCAGGATGAATGCTGGGAAGCTTTCTACTAGACAGGACACATCCATTAATTCATTCTCTTTTCTAATGTCTACAACCACAGACACAGTGGGATACACAGACATAGAAACACTTACATGTCAAACGACTTACTAGAAACAGTCCAATCCAAACCAAACAAACCACATTTCCTACCTATTCTCAGAACATGTGACAAAACCACAAAACCACAACCACTCCCACAAAGGCACCTCCTTCCCCCAAGTAGGTCTGTGACTATCCAGAGTGTCCTCTGATTGGTGGGCCATAAAATGTTCTCCCAAAATGTCCTGTCCTGACTCAGATCTGGTCTCTTTGGCCAACTTTGTGAAGTTGTCAGGAGCCAGCGGTGAGCCACTACCTGCTTTCTCAGAAAAGGTCCCTCTTCAGAGCTCTTCTGGCCTTTGGCCATCCTCACATAGGTAGGTACCAAGAAAGACTGACCCTGTCCTTGGTAAAACTGAACAAGTGAGCCCACTGGGACTGGGACTGAGACTGGCTCTGGGTACCTGTCTTCATGGATCCCAAATTCAGAGAATTCCTTCACCAAGGAAGTGACGTAGGTCACTTCCTTCAGGAACTGAATTAGGTTACTGCCTTGTCAACCAATTTGTCCTAACAGTTGCTTCCAAAGTCCAATGAGTTGGAGGCTGCCCCTTCTTCCAGTGAAACTTTCACAAGTTTGCATGGTATATCAACCATAGGCACCCAAAAAAAGCTCTCCAGATAGGCCTGGTTTGGTCCATCTTCTATACATTAAGAAAAGAAATGTTGATTCAGACACATCCCTTCATGCTAACCAGGTTGTTTGTCATGGAAGATGACTTTTGCTCTCTGACGTCATTCATAGCTGCCTACATTTAATCCAGGGATCATTTCTTTAATGACCTTGGAGGTTCTCAGCAAGTGGAAGATCCCCTAATTTCTGTATTGAAAGACCAACTCTGTCCCTGCTCTTCAGTAAAGATAGATTGAGAGAACAGTGTATGGTCAGGGTTAATAACATGTTCCATTTGGGTTAGGAATCATTCTGCGGGATGAATTATGGTATTGGGAACGTGCGATATTTATAAGAATATAAGTGAAATATAAGTATGAAAACAGACATCTAGGTAATATTTGAAGCCCAGAATTGCATTGGACCCTTGGCTGGGATTCTTAGCTTTGAATTATATTCTGCACAGATGTCTCAGATAAATCAATATACAATGGCATAATTCCTTGTACCTTGGTTGATTGAATGTTGAAGAGAACATCCAGTCAAAAAGAAATAATTTGTAGGATTAGTAAGATTGTTGGTAGGTTTTGAAAGAAGAGTGAGTATAAGATTTGGATGAAAAGATCTTTAGCAATAGGGTTTCGGATAGAGAGTGAATGTAATTGTCAGCACATGTGGAGAGTCTGTCAAAAGGATGAACTGGGGAAAAAAGTAGGAATGCAGATATCAATTGACATTAGGATATCAGGCAAAGTATAAAGTGAGTGATAGAATTATACATTTTCAACAGGGTTGAGTTTGAATATATAATCTTAGGAAGAAACAAACATGTAGTCACCAATAGGATGAACTTTTGAGAGCATTAGGCAATATGGACATGGATGTTTTCCGTAATCCATGCTTACTTTTCATTTAGGCTTTGGTACCAACATAAGTTTGACCTCTTCTTTCTGTGTGCAGAATATTACTGTGGTAAAATGTATATGTAGATCAGGTGACATGAGTATTTCTTCCACCATTTCTGAGAGCAATATTTTGAAGACGTATCAATTATTTTTGGAGGTAAAAATGGTGTACACTGTGTCTATAATTATAGAGATAATGCATGAATAGACCATACTGTAAAGAAATATTATAACTGGTTCTAACTTTAAATAATGGATTGAATTGATATCTGAAAATATACAGAAAATCTTACATTGATATACAATCCTTCATTCCAACCAGTAATATATATAATGGTTGTATCAGCATTATGGTTTTTCATGAAGAATGTGTGAGTTTTGCTTCAAAAGTGATTATGGAAATCGGAAATAATGTGTTTGGAAAGAAGTCTCATGAAAAGACCAGTCAAGAAACCTGGAGGAATACATGTGTTTTGAAGCAGAAAGTGATTGAAAGTGAAACAAATGCCTATAAATTTGTGAACTTGTGGATCAAATATATATACTATGATGTGCGTAAACTGAAGAAATAGTAATGTACCACTGTTACATAAAAATGAACGTCAAAATACACATCATGTCCTCTCCCACAGGAATCTACTTGCATTGATGTTAAACTGGGTCAGTTATTGTAGAAATATTAGGATAATGCCGCAGTCTTGCTGGGCACAATCAGCAGCCACTTGTCAAAAGAAACTAACTTTATTTTTAGAACCACACATGCCAAACAAAACAGCCTCTCAGGAAAAAACCTTCAGAGCCCCAACTGCCACCACTGGCTTCCCAAAACCTCTCCCTCCCACAGGAGCCTCTCTCCGCCTCCCACAATACTCCTGCTCTTGAGGGCGATTGGCTGGGTCATGTGGGCGGAGTCAAAAAAAGTCCCCCAATGAGCAGTTTTGTGGTCTGAAAGGGCAGGGAAACAGCCCATTGAGCATCACCGCAGAGGAGCCAATCAGCTAGGTGTTGCTGGGGCCGCTGTGAGCCAATCATCAGCCGGCAGCTGGAAGTTTGCTGGCAGGAGGAATTTTGCTGGGGCCCCTTCGGCTGTGGCTCTCAACATCTTCGCCTCTCTGTTTAAACAACACGCATGTGGCTTAGGGACCGTGCCTGCCTTAGGTTGTCCAATAGTACATATGGTCTTTACCCGTTAAGTTGGTACCATTGCAATTGGATCTTACCCGTCACTGACTACCCGTCCAGTATAGAGCCACACATGTGGAGAGGTCTTTGTACCAGCGGGGGTGGGTGAGGTTCTTTGCCTCACCTCTGTTGGCCCCCCAAATTTTAGCTGGACGATCATGACACGCAGAAGAGAGGAAGATACACCAAGCCAATTGATGGCTCCTTTTGGAAAAATTGTACCACCGATGACATCATCAGCAAATATACCCCAACACTACCACAAGTCGCTGCACCAACAGATAGTTCACAATGCATTTAGGTGAGTTCACAATGTGTCCAGGCAAGTTCTGCAAGCAGTAGAGGGATGCCTATTGCAGAAGCTGTAGATTGGTATTATCTTTGATTTCACCTGCACTGGGATGAAGATAGGAACTCTGGCAATAATGTCTAAAGAAAAAAATTATGTAATATTCCAGAAGGCACTAAAACCAAAAAAAAAAAATATGTAACATTCCAGAAGGCACATCAAAAACCAAAGTGGCCCAAAAAGCAGTCATTGAGGATGAAGTCTCTCACTTTCCTCTGTAAGGTTCCTGACCTCCGTAAAATGAGAATAGGGATTTATTGGGTCAAATGAGTTCTTCAAAACCCTGCAGAGTGTAGCCAATGGGTTATTGGGTTTTTTCATTACTCCAATTCACATCAAGAATCTATACTCCACAGACAGTAGGCCTCAAATTGGAGAAGCAGAGCAGTATTAAAGTCAGGGTTATTTGATCACTCATGGTTCACAGAATGGGTGTCCAGGCCACCCTGACTTTAGGCAAATGAGAGGAAAGGGAGATTATTTTGGACACTGTCTTGGGCTGTGCCCCTCAAGGAAACGTCAAGCCAGAGGTTATGATGAGTGTCTATATGGAAGAAGATGAGGGCCATTTGGGAGTGTTTTGGTTTTCATTGTGGTCATTTATGTGGCAGTAGGAAAAGATGACTGGGTCCACCAGGGCTTGAACTCTGGTGTGATTCCTCTTAGAGACTGAGTTCTGGAACTGACCTCAGAGAAGTATTGCCATGATTTGTGTTGGGATTTTAGGCGGCCACCCATGAAAGTCGCCCTTTGAAACTGAGATCTAGGCCCGGGGTGGCTTTCCACAGAGCACTGGGAATCTCAGACAGAATATCATATGATGTTATTTTGAAATACTTGCCAGACATAGTTGAGAGTCAATACACACATGGACCTCACATTGTAGACCTCAATTGGCCTGGCTTCATGTGACTATTTGGCCATTCTTTGGAAAGCCTTGCCTGTGAGAGTTCTCCAGAACTTTCATTGAAATGAGCTTCCTCAACATTGAATGATTCCTGAAAGAATTGAAACCCACAATGCCTCCAACTTCATCCTTGTAAAATGGCTAGATAAATACCATGAAATTTTTGAAATTCACATGATGAGGTGGCACTGGAGAACCTTTGATGTCCTGTTGCTGATCATTAGTGTACCAGACAGTGCCTTGATTGATTGGGTATAATGAAAGTGGTGTAGAACAGAGATGCCGGTTAGATGGAGACTGCGGAGTAGTTGGCCCAGAGTTGTGGTGTGCAGGTGTGTGATAAAATATTTATGGTGGTGCCATGTGGATCTGCCATTGACTTCCAAATGGCTTTTAGCTAACATGGTGCACCCAGCAGACCCTTATATGCAAAGGCATCTTGTTATATGGAGAGGTTTCAGGGAAATGTTCAGAATCAGGTTGCTATGGTCAAGGGGGCAAGCTATGTGGGATAGAAGACGGGTTAATGAGTTCTCCTGGAGACTCTGACCCAGCACATGTCACAGAACTCCCTCCAACACTGTGTCCCAGTTGAACTCCTTGTATTTCTTGAAGCAAATACCAAACTCCCAGTTCAGCACCAAGAAACACCATGAAAATTGGAGGATGACTAAATGGCTTCACAGTCCACATGGTTAGACACTTTGGCCCACTGCACTCTGTTTACCTACAAAGAGAGAATTCAGCACTGCTGCCTCAGGTTCATTGGAAAATAAGAAACCATGTTCTCCAAGTCACATAGATTCAGACCCAGCTTTGATGGTTTCACTACAAATGAAGACAAAGCTCCTGACAACAATATATATTTCAAGTGCCACACCTCAGAGGCAGATTCTCCAGAAGTCTTTTTTCCAGCAGAGCTCCATGGTTGTGGAGTGTTTACCCAATCCCTTACTTCTGGAAACTCCTCTACCTGCTCCCAGGTTGAGAACTCCTGAGAATTTTCCATTCCAGATATGTATTCACAGATTTTCTAACTCTTCTTCTCTAATTGTGTCTCACTTGGGGCAAAGGTAATGTCAAGGCATTGTTCTAGGTGAGAGTGGGAAGATTATTGTGTAGCACATATTTGCATACACATTGGATACATTATCCTATTTTCCATTTGCAATACTGAATTTCTGACACTAACCCATACCCTACTAGACTATGACTACTATCCTAAAATGATGGAGAAAAAGAAACCTAACAGAATAGAAATACAGGCCTTTTGTAGGAGGCATGGTGTATACTTGGATTTTCCTTTTCCTTTATCAAGGATATGTGTTATAAATCTAGTCAACTTTTCATTGTAATATTTCTCCATGAGTTTTCAAAGTTAACACATATGTAAATTCCTGTCTCCTTTTCTCTGTAGCCTCTTTAGAACATGTATATTTTTATGCATATATAGACTCCTACCTGGTAACACACGTAAATTCTTGTGATCTCACTAACTTTGGAATATACAAATTATGAGAATAGATCACTTCCCCTAAATACTGATGGAACTGAAAATTCAAACTATGGGTGAGCTTCCTAGTGAACAACATCATACATAAATCCATGTTCAGTAAAATGAATATTTTTAGATATGTGGATGATATATATTTCATGATAAATTTCGATTGGCATATATATTGCTACATTTTATTGTTGTGTGTGTGTGTGTGTGTGTATATATATATATATATATATATGTATATATATATATATATACCAGATTTTCCAGATTTTCCAAAATATGAAATATATGTGTCTTATTATACACTCCCTAAATTCATTCAAGTTCATGTATGCGATTTAAAATCAACATTATACATGATTATCATCAGTCTGGCTGGGCACAATTCAGGAGCCAATTGTCAAAAGAAACAAACTTTATTTTTAGAACCACACAAGCCAAACAAAACAGCTTCTCAGGAAAAACCCTCAGAGCCCAACTGCCACCACAGTCTTCCCACAAGCCTCTCCCTCAACCACAAGCCTCCTCCTTTTGAGGCCAATTGGCTGGGTCACATGGGCGGAGCCAAAAAAGTCCACCAATGAGCAGTTCCGTTGTCTGAAAGGGCAGGGAAACATCCCATTGAGCATCACCACAGAGGAGCCAATCAGCTAGATGTTGCTGGGGCCGCTGTGGAGCCAATCATCAGCCGGCAGCTGGAAGTTTGCTGGCAGCTGGAGGTTTCCTGGGGCCCCTTTGGCTGTGGCTCTCAACATCTTCCCCTCTCTGTTTAAACAACGAGCATGTGGCTTAGGGACCATGCCTGCCTTAGGTTGTGCAGTAGTACATATGGTATTTACTGGAGACCCTTGGCTGTGGCTATCAACAGGATTTGTATGTACCATTCACTGAAGTTAGTTTTCAGTACTAGGAAACAAATATGTATTTCAGGTGGATAAATATTTCTGAGAAAAATCTTGTGAAAAGTTGATTATAAATCCACATACTTGAACATAAATGAATTTAGGGAGTGTAAATAAGATACATATATTTCATATTTTGAAAAATCTGGAGAGAGAGAGTGTGTGTGTGTGTGTGTGTGTGTATACACACACAGACACATACAGATATTAAAATGTAGCAACATATATGCAAATCTAAATTCACTATGAAATATACATCAATCACAGATCCAAAAATATTCAATTTTCTTAACAGGGATTTATGTATAATGTTTTTCTACTAGGAAGCTCACCCATTATTTGAATTATCAGTTCCAACAGCGTTTAGGAGGAGTGATGTCTTCTCACAAATTGTATCTCCCAAGTCAGTCACCTCACAAGAATGTAGGTGTGACACCAGGTAGGATTTGATATGTGCATATAAAAATACATGTGCTGAATAGGCTACAGACAAAGGGAGACAGGAATTCACATATTTGTTAACTTTAAAAACACATGGAGATCTATTTCAATTAAAAATAGACTGGATTTATAACACCTGACATTTATCAGGCAAAAGGCAAGATCAATTATACACCATGCCTCCTCTGAACTGCTTGTATTTCAATTCTGTTTGTGTTACTTTTCTGCATGATATTAGAATTAGTAGTCAGAGTCTAGTAGGGTATGGGTTCGTGTCAGGGATTCAGTATTTCGAATGGAAAATTGGAAAATGAATCCAATGTGTATGCAAATACGTGCTACACACAAAAAATTCCCACTTTCATTCAGAACAATGGCTTGAAATAACCACGCTCCATGTAAGAAACAATTAGAGGAGAAGAGTTAGAAAATCTGTGAATACATACGTAGAATGGAAAATGCTCAGTAGTTCACAACCTTTGAGGTGGAAGAGACTTTCCAAACCTTAGGGACAGGGTAAAACTCCACAAACATGGATCTCTGCTGGCCTAAACACTTCTGGAGATACTGACAATGAGGTTGGGTACTTGAAATATATGTTGTTTTCAGAAGCTTTAGCTTCCTTTGTAGTGAGACCATCAAACTTGGGTCTGCATTTTTGTGACCTGGAGGACATGAATTCTTATTGTCCAATGAACATGAGGCAGCAGTGCTGAATTCACTCTTTGTAACTAAACTGTGGCCAATGGGGGATAAGTGTCTCCCCGTCTGGACTTTGAAATCATTTGGTCATCCTCCACTTTTCGTGGTGTTTCTTGCTACTGCAGTGGGTGTTTTGTATTTGGTTCATGACATACAAGGAGTTAAACTGGGACACAATGCTGGAGGGAGTCCGGTAACGTATGGTGTGTCAGGGTCTGCAGGAGAATGCACCAACCAGGCTTCTATCCCCCATTGCTTGCCCCCTTTACCATAGGAACTTGATTCTGAACATTGCCCTGAAAACTCTCCATGTAACATGATGCCTTTACATACAAAGTTCTGCTAGCTGCACCATGTCAGTCACAAGCCATTTGGAAGCCAATGTAAGATCCACATGACCCCACCACAGATGTATTGTCACACACCTGCACACAACTGCTCTCGGCCTGCCATAAATACTGCTCTGCTTCTCCAATTTGAGGCCTACTTACTGTCAGGTATAGATTCTTTATGTGATTTGGCATCATGAGACAACCCAAGCAGTTCTGCAGGACTTTGAAGAACTCATTTGATCCAAAGGATCCCTATTCTCACTTGATGGAGGTCAGGAACCAAACAGAAGAAGGCAAGAGACTTCATCCACAATGACAGATTTTTTGCCATTTTGGTTTTGGATGCACACATGGGATCTTCTTTAGATCTATCAGGAGCTGAGAATCTTAGCCACAGCCTCAAACAGGGCCTAGTGTCTGACTAAGACACATCCCTTTCCAGAGCAATTAAGCAAAGAGCCACAGGTGATGCCCATTCATTTCCATTTGAAAACTGTTTCTTCATGCTTCACAAAGGGGTGGCCTGAGGCAAAGACCTTCCTGACATTCAAGGCAACAGAAACATAGATAAGCAAATGGAGCCAAGCAGGGTTTCTCCACTGAGACTTTACTGGTCACACTGATATCTGAGTTTTCTGAGATGTTCCCATTCCCTTCAGCTATCAAGGACATGGCCATGTCACAGAGTTTGGAGGTGGTACATATCTTGTACAATAAACCATGATACTATTCTGGAGAGTAGCCAGAATTCAGGAAGAAAACAGCAACTTAGGAAGTTAGTAGGTGTTTCCCATCCATAAGGCAAGCAACAGTCCATTAATCAATTGTGCAGGATGAATGCTGTGAAGCTTTCTACTAGACAGGACACCTCCATTGATGCATTCTCGTTTCTAATGTCTAAAACCACGGACACAGTGGCTACACAGACATAGAAACACTCGCCTTGTCTATAGACTTACTAGAAACAGTCGACTCCAAACCAAACCAACCACCTTTCCTACCTATTCTCAGAACATGAAACAAAACCGCAAACTCACACCCACAACCAAAAAGGCACCTCCTTCCCAAAAATAGGTCTTTAAATATCTGGAGTGTCCTCTGACTGGTGGGCCATACTATGTTCCACTCGAAATGGCCTGTCTGGCCTCAGATCTTGTCTCCTTGGCCAACTCTGTTATTCTGCGAGGAGCCTGCTGTTAGCCACAACCTGCTGTCTCAAGAAAGGCCCCTCTTCAGAGCTCTACTGGCATTTGGCCATCCTCACATCAGTAGGTACCAAGAAGGCCTGACTCTGTACTTGGTAAATCCAAACAAGTGAGCCCACTGGGACTGGGACTGGGACTGGCTCTTGGTGCCTGGCTTCTTGCATCCCAATTTCAGAGAGTTCCATCACCAAGGAAATGAGGTATGTCACTTTCTTTGCAACTGAATGAGGTCACTGCCTTGGCAACAACTTTGTCCTAAGACTTGCTTCCAATGGTTCCATGAGTTGGAGGGTGCCCCTACTTCCTGTGACAATTTGACTAGTTAGAATGGTATATCAAAATAGACACCATGGAACAGCTCTACACGCAGGCCTGGTTAGGTTCATCTTCTCTACATTAAGAAGACAGAGTCTGATGCATATACATCCCTTCATCCTGTCCAGGTTGTTTGCCATGGAAGATGGCTTTTGCTCATGCAGGTCCTTCATAGCTGCCTACATCTTCTCCAGGGATCATTTCTGCATCGAACTTTGAGGTTCTCAGCAGTTGGAAGATAACCTACATCCCTAATTGAAAGAATAGCCCTGTCCCTGCTCTTTTGTAATGTTAGATTGAGGCAACAGTGTATGGTTAGGGTTAATAACACGTTCGATTTGGGTTAGGAATCATTCTGCGGGATGAATAAGGTTATTGGGAACCTGCAATATATAGAAATATAGTGGTTAAATATAAGTATGAAAACAGAAATCTAGGTAAGATTTGAAGCTCAGAAGTGCATTTGGCAATAGATTGGGACACGTAGCTTTGAATTATGTTCTGCATACATGTTTCAGAAAAATCGATATACAATGGCATAGGACCTTGTACCTCAGATGATTGAATGTAGTAGAGTACATCCACTCAAAAAGGGATAGTCGATAGGATCAGGAAGATAGTCAGTATGTTTCGGAAGAAGATAGAGTATAGGATTTGGACCAAAGTTCATTAGCAATAGGGTTTCGGTTAGAGAGTGAATGTCAATGTCAGCACATGTGAAGGGTCAGTCACAATGTTGAACTGGAAAAAATATGTAGGAAAGTAGATATCAATAGAGACATTAGGAAATCAGGCAAAGTATAAAGTGAGTGAAAAAACTAGACATTTTCAATAGTTTTGAGGTTGAATATATAATCTTAGGAAGAAACAAAAATGTGGTCACCAATAGGATTGACATTTGAGAGCATTAGGCAACCTGGATATGGATGTTTTTAGTAATCCATGTTCAGTTTCCATTTAGGCTTTGGTACAATCATACGTGTGACTTTTGCATTTTGTGTCCAGAATATTACTATGATAACATGCATATGTATATCAGGTGACATGAGTATTTCTTCCACCATTTCTGGGAGCAATATTTAGAAGACTAATAAATTAGTATTGGGGGTACTAAGAGGTGTACCCTGTGTCTATGAATATAGAGATAATGCATGAATAGACAATATAGTGAATAAATAATATAACTGGTTCCACTTTAAATAATGGAATAAACTGATATAAGAGAATATATAAAAAATACTATATTGTTATAAAATCATTCATTCCAACCAGTTATACATCTAGTGGTGATATTATAGTTATGGTTTATCATGAAGTGAGTGTCAGTTTTGCTTCAAAAGTGATAAAAAAAATCAAAAATAATATATTTCGAAAGAAGTCTCATTATAAGACCAGTCAAGAAACCTGGAAGAATCCATGTGTTCTGAAGCAGGAAGTGATTGAAAGTGAAACAAATGCCTATAAGTTTGCTAACTTGTGGATGAAATATATATCCTATGATGTGCATAAATTGAAGAAATAGTAATGTACCAGTGTTGAATTAAAATGAATTTCAAAATACACATCATGTCACATAGGAATGTACTTGCATTGATGTTAAACTGGGTCAGTTACTGTAGAATTATTAGTATTTGTATGCAACATTAACTGAAGTTAGTTTTCAGTACTGGAAACAATATGTATTTCAGGTGGATGAATATTTCTGAGAATGATCTTGTGAAAAGTTGATTATAAATCCATATACATGAACATGAATGAATTTAGGGAGTGTATATAAGACACATATATTTCATATTTTGAAAAATCTGGAGAGTGTATGCATATTTATATATATATATATATATATATATATATATATATATATATACAAAAAAACTCACACAGACAATAAATTAGCAATCAAATTTATCATGAAATATATATCCTCCACAGATGCAAAATTATTTCTTTTAGAACATGTATTTATGTATAATGTTGTTCTTCTAGGAAACACACCCCTAGGTTAAATTTTCAGTTCCAACAGAGTTTAACAGGAGTGATCACTTCTCACAAATTGTATTTGCCAAATTAGCCACCTCACAAAATGTAGGTGTGATACCAGGTAGTGTTCTATATGTGCATTTAAAAATACATGTGCTGAATAGGCTACAGAGAAAGGGAGATAGGTATTCACATATTTGTTAAAATTAAAAACACATGGAGAAATATTTCAATTAAAAATTGACTAGATTTATAACACCTACAATTAATCATGCAAAAAACAAGTCCAACTATACACTATGATTCCTCTGAACTGCTTGTATTCCTATTCTGTTTGTGTTATTTTTCTCCATCATATTAGGAGTAGTAGTCAGAGTCTATTAGGGTATGCGTTAGTGTCAAGGATTCAGTATTTCGAATGGAAATATGGAAAATGACTCTAATTGGTATGCAAATATGTGCTACACAAAAATGTTCACACTCTCATCCAGAAGATTGCCTTGACATTACCTTAGTTCCAAGTAAGATACAATTAGAGGAGAAAAGTTAGAAAATCTGTAAATACATATCAGGAATAAAAAATGCTCAGGAGTTCACAAACTTGTAGGTGGTAGAGGAGTTTCCAAAAGTAAGGGACAGGGTAAACACTCCACAAACATTGAGCTCTGCTTGTGTAAAGACTTCTTGAGAAACTCTCTGAGGTTGGGCTCTTAAAATACATGTTGTTGTCAGGAGCTTTAGCTTCCTTTGTTGTGTGACCATCAAATCTGGGTGTGCAAATATGTGACCTGAAGGACATTGTTTCTAATTTTCCAATGAAAATGAGGCAGCAGTGCTGAATACTCTTTTTGTAGTTAAACTATGGCCACTGGGGTGTAAGTGTCTCCCCGGGTTGACTGTGAAGCCATTTGGTCATGCTCCAATTTTCGTGGTGTTACTCCTTGGTGCACTGGGAGTTTGGTATTTGCTTCATGAAATACAAGGAGTTCAACTGGGACACAGTGCTGGAGGGAGTTCTGTCACGTGTGGAGGGACACAGTCTGCATGAGAATGCACCAACCAGGATTCTGTCCCACATAGGTTGCCCCTTTGTCCATAGCAACCTGATTCTGAACATTGCCCAGAAACCTATCCATATAACAAGATGCCTTTACATATAAGGGTCTGCTGGCTGTACCCTGTCAGTCACAAGGCAATTGGAAGCCAATGGCAGATCCACATGCCCCAACACACATGTTTTATCACACACCTTCACACCTATGCTCTAGTCCCACTAATGAACAGGCTCCAACATACTGGCATCACTGTTCTACACAATTTTCATGAAACCCAGTCAGTCAAGGCACTGTGAGATACACTCATGATCAGCAACAGGACATCCAAAAGTTTTCCAGTGCCACCTGGTTATGGGAATTTCAAAAGTTTCATGGTATTTATCAAGCCATTTTTTGAGGATAAAGTTGGAGGCTCTGTGGGTTTCAATTCATTCAGGAACCATTAAATGTTGAAGAAGCTCATTTCAATGAAAGATCTTGCGAACACTCACAGGCAAGTCTTCCCAAAGAGTGGCCAAAAGGTCACATGAAGTCAGGCCCATTGAGGTCTACAATGTGAGGTCCATGTGTGTTTTGACTCTCAACTGTGGCTTTAAAGAATTTCAGAATAAAATCATGTGATATCCAGGCTGAGATTCCCAGTGCTCTGGGCAAAGCCACCCTGCACCTAGGTCTCCCTGCACCACAATTAATACCTGAGATCTAGGTTGCATGGCCTAGTAAAATCCAAACACAATTCATGACAATACTTCTCTGATGTCACTTCCAGAATTCAGTCTCTAAGGAGAATCATACCAGAGTTCAAGCCCAGGTGGACCCAGTCATCTGTTCCAAGCGCCAAACAAATTACCACAATTCAAAACAAAATGCTCCCACATGCCCCTTATCTTCTTCAATTTGAGGCCAAATGACTGTGGGGTTTAGATTCTTTATGTAAATTGGATTCATGTGAAAACCCAAGCACCTATGGGCTAAACTCTGCAGGGCTTTAAAGAACTCATTTGACCCAAAGGATCCCTATTTTCACTTGATGGATGTCAGGGCCATTAGAGAGGAAGGTGAGAGTCTTCATCCACAATAACTGCTCTTTTGGCCATTTTGGTTTTGGATGCACCCATGGGATCTTTCTTTAGATCCATCAGGTGCTGAGAATCTAAGCCACAGCCTCACACAGGGCCAAGAGGCTGATTCAGACACATCTCTTTCCAAAGCAATTAAGCAAAGAGCAAAACACACACAGACATTATAAAGTGGCAATATATATGCCAATTGAAATTCATGATGAAATATATATCGTCCACAGATCCAAAAATATTAATTTTACTGAACATGGATTTATGAATAATGTTGTTCAACTAGAAAGGTTACCCTTAGGCTGAATTTTATGATCCAATAGCGTTTAGGAGGAGTGATCTCTTGTCATAATTTGTATCTGCCATGTCAGCCACCTCACAAGAATGTATATGTGATACCAGGTAGGATTCAATATGTTTATATAAAAATACATGTGATGAATAGGCTACAGAGAAAAGGATACAGGAATTCACATATTTATTAACTTTAAAAACACAAGGAGAACTATTTCAATTAAAAATTAACTAGATTTATAACACCTACCCTACATAATGCAAAAGGCAAGTCCAACTATACACCATGCCTCTTCTGAACTGCTTGTATTTCTATTGTGTTTGTATGCACTGTGGGTTTCAAGAACCATTAAATGTTGAGGAAGCTCATTTCAATGAAACTCTGGAGAACTCTCATAGGCAAGGCTTCCCAAAGAGTGACCAAAAGGTTAGATATAGCCAGGCCCATTGAGGTCTACAATGTGAGGTCCATGTGTGTTTTGACTCTCAACTATGGCTACCAAGTCTTTAAGAATAAAATCATGGGATATCTTTGCTGAAATTCCCAGTGCTCTGTGGAAAGCCACCCTCGGCCTTGGTCTTAGTTTCCAAGGGCGACTCTCATGCTTGACCTCTTAAAATATCACCACAATTCATGGCAATACTTCTTTGAGTTCAGTTCCAGAAGTCAGTCTCTAAGGGGAATCACACAAGAATTCAAGCCCAGGTGGACCCAGTCATCTCTTCCAACCGTCACACAAATGACCACAATTAATACCAAAACACTCTCACATGGCCCTCCTCTTCTTCTATAAAGGCACTCATCATAACATCTGGCTGGAGGTTTCCATGAGGGGCACAGCCCAAGACAGTGTCCCAAATAAGCTCCCTTGCCACTCATTTGCC
The DNA here is from genome assembly GCF_048772815.1 of Callospermophilus lateralis. Lineage (NCBI taxonomy): Eukaryota > Metazoa > Chordata > Mammalia > Rodentia > Sciuridae > Callospermophilus > Callospermophilus lateralis. The sequence continues at coordinate 247,729 of NW_027512565.1, forward strand.
TAAATTCAGGGTGGCTTGGACACCCTTCTTGTGCACCAGGAGTGATCTGAAAGGGTAAAATAAATTGAAATTACAGTGTAAAAGTTGAAGTGTAAAAGACCGGGTTTTGTAAAGTTTCTAAGCTGCAAGGCCTGAGTTAAAATGTAAAGGACCAGGTATTGTTAAGTTCCTATGCTACATGCAAAACCTGAAATTCCTGTAGCTTGTAGTACAATTCCGGACTGCCCAGTAAATATTCCCCCTGACCGCCTGGTTGTTTAATAACCTAGGACCCTGTGTGGCCTGGCTCATAGGCATCGCAAGGCCTAAACCAATCTGTTTGAATGTGTACCTCGCTTTAGAACTCACCTATCACTCCCGCCTGACCTGTTCCTGCCAATGAATGAACTAATCATGTTTAGGAATTGTTGTTTGATTTTTCTGCGGTGTATGTTGATTTCTTAAAGGAGACTGTGATATATGTAAAGTCCCGCCCTCCCCAAAAAGTGTACTTAAGCACTGCTCAACCCCTGCTCGGGGCTCTGGGCTGCTCTCCCTTCTTGAGTGAGCACGTAGCCCCAGCATGCTGGATTGGATCCTCAATGAACGCCTTTTTCTGTTGCATGAGCCGCGTTCTCTTGGTGGTCTCTTCCTCCGACGTTCACCGGACCCTTACATTTGGTGCGTTGGCCAGGAATCACGCAGCATAGGACAAGGACACACCAACAGACCCCTCTGGAGGTAAGTAAGGCGCTTCTTTTCATTTTTCCTTGTGATAACTCAGAGCTTTTTGTTCAGGTTCCATTTTTCCGTTTTTGGTTTGGGTTGGCAGAGTGGCTTCCAGCGGAGAATGTAAGTTCCCCCTGTCAGTGGTGGACAAACGTGTCCTAAAGCCACAGGCCATGTCCTTGCAAGGGATGCCTTGGAGGACTCGGGGAGTGACGGATGTGCTCTCATTAGGTGAGGAGGGACGAATGAGCCCACATTAGGTGACTCTGCTGGCAACCCATCATATCTTGCTGACTACTTTTTTCTCTCAGGTTGAATTCACTGTCTGTCTTTGTGGTCTAACCCATCAGGTTTTGACAGTTACTAGGTTCTAATCTTTACTTCTGAACTCGTGTTAAATGTTAACTGTGTGTACATGTTTGTGTCACGTTTGTATTGTCCTTGTCTCTGTTTGAGAAACTCTCATTATGGGACAAAGCCATTCCATGCCTCTTTCCTTGAAGCCATTCCTGGTCCCTGCCTCCAATCCGACCCCTTCACCCAGGATCCTATCACTCAAACCTTCTACTCCTCCCCCTCTTCCCTCCATTCTCTCTGAGTCACAAGATTGTAGATCTAGGGGTTGTGAACAAACGGGAGCTGCATGATGGTCTTTGTGTGTCATTTTATCTGTGTTTCTGTTAAATGTGATGGCATTGTTTGGTCCGATGCAGAGTCCCGAGTTCCAACCTGCATTACATATGTGGAAGTTACTTTAGCTAAATTTTAAACTAATGCTTCTCCTGTGAGGGACCAAAAGTCAATAGAACCTCCAGTTTTTCTGTTCTCACCTTTTCACCTCTCTTAGCTGTGCTTTAAATAACTTTGATAAACTTTACTCCCCTTTGTTAAGCAACATTACGGAAGCAGTGATTTCTTTTCTTCCCGTAGTTGGATTGAGCATGCCCACTGCAGAGGGAAATGTCTGGGGTCTAAGAACTTTGATATCTCGCTTAAACTTTTCTCAAAACCCTGTTCTCATTATTAAATTGGCATTAATTGGCTTTGGGATGGGAACCAAGCCTTCAGTCATAAATTTTGAAACCCCAGAGGGGACTTTAAATAAACCCCACTCTGCCCTCTTGGGGAAGCCTAGCACTCAAAACAACTGAAGCAGAGAATGAAATTTTTGGGAGCTGACTACTGCAAAGTTGGGAGACATAGAATATGCCTGGTGCCTGGGGTCAAAGCAAACCAGAGTAACTAATCCTGTAAGTAAATGGTGAGGCTAAGGGACTCCCAGCAGCTGCCAGATCCATTTTGCTGTGGGGAACTCCCTTATTCCTTATGTGCACTTTAAGGATTTCTCCACCTCTGTTTACTTAACAAAAGGGACAATGAATGCATTAATATGTTGATATTATAGATTGTTTCTTGGGGATGATCTAGGGTGAATGTGTATCTAGAAATGATTTTTTTTATTTTAACCATCTGGTATCTAAATGGGTTTCTAAAGCATTGCACTATCTTACAGTTAAAAGTTGGGTTTAAACAATTGTTTAGTTTGATTTCAGGTAGTTCATGCTAGGAAACTTAAATACTTAGGGTAAAAAAAAATAAAGAGTTTTAATTTTGAACTAGACAGCCTGAAAAAATTTTACTAGATATATCAGTGCATTAACTTGGGAAGAGATAATAAATTATGATATGGTATCTATTCCCATCAGTGTGTAAGATTTTAAAAAATGGTACTAAATTAAAACGTTGGTCTGGCTTATTGAAATGACATTAATTAGCAACAGTCTTGGAAATTTTTAAAGCTTAATTTTGGATACACATGGTAGCATGTGGTTCTTTTTAAAAATTTTTCAGCCAATTTAATTTAACTTAATACTATTAGAAACTTCATAACAAAGAAAGGGGCTTAATGATCCTATAGAAACTTCTTCTGATGGTGGCATTAATATTATCAAAAAATGATCCTATTTTCAGTTTTGTGTGAGCAAGTTTTTCTAGTGTAGAAAAATCTAAAGAAATAAAATTTTGAGAATTACATCTTAAACTTGCATCAAAATTTTCAACATCCAAACCTGGAAATTATGACTTATAGATAAATGCCTTAGGCGTGAGGTTTCTTCTCAGAATTCCAGTCTTTCCAGTTTTCCAGACCTCAGCCAGGACTTACTTTGATATGCAAATAAAAGAAGCCTGCAGCACTCAGCAGGAGACAGATAAAAAGAGTAAATGTGTCTTTTTACCTGAACTCAAACTAGACCTAACCAAAAAAGTATATAATATGGTATTTACTAATTACTGGCCAGTCATCATTTTTAGGACTCTTGCTTTTCTTAGATTCTGTAATTTTTTTTTTGAGCTCATGATCTTGATTCTGCTGATGGGTTAATGTTTTCTGATCAGTTCTATTTTTGATCGACTCTGGAGTTTTCAGCATTGCAATGGAGATTTCACCTGAAAAAAGCTACAAGGCCTTTACTATTGTGTTATGTGTTACATTTGTGTTACGTGTTGTATGTTGGTATGTCTGTATGTGTGTATGTCCATATATCATGCAGGGATATGACAATTGACAGATGAGGAGCGCTCATGAAAAATTTAAAAATGTATCCAAATGTCTTTGATTCACGTGATTCATATGTTTTAATTCAAATTGGGTAAACAGATAAAAATAAAGATGTCTTTAAAATTAGGCCAATAAGTTTTCTAGGTTTTCAAAAAGGCCCTAATAAAATGTAGATGTCTATAAAATAATCTGCTTAAATTCAGAAATTGAAAAGCATTGTATTGAAATGTGAACAGAAAGAGGTTAGTAGATGGAAAAGAGAAACTAAAAGGTTCTAGATATAGATATAATAGAGGAAAAACGTGTTTCTGGATAAGAGAGTCTATATGATTAAGGAATTAAAAGGGTTTAAGTAAATAATAAAAAAAAGGTGTGTGTAACTTGGTTATATGTGTAAGTTTTGAGCAAGTAATCTTAAAAAATTAAACAGCTGGTAAAACAAGTACTGTTTTTATAAAATTGTGCCATGTTATTTCTTTAAAATCTAAACTTGTTTAATACAAAAACATCAATGTAATTGTGGTGTTAATGTGTTCATATCTTCCAGGTATACAAGTCTGTAAGGTAGAAGCTTGCAAAGACCATTGTATCATGCTGGTGTTCTAAGGTTGTATGGTAATTCTAGGCTTAAAAGAAAAACATGTTGGAGTGTTGGAGATTTATGTATATCATTTGTGTTCTATAATTGGACTTGTTATCAATAAGATATGTACAGTTCCATGTTACTTTTTACACTGAGATACAATCTAAAAGTATTTTTAACTTAATGAGAGCCAAATCTGTGAAGGTTTTATTGTAAACACAAAGGTAATGCCCATTCATTTCCATGTGAAAACTGTTTTCTTCAGGCTTCACAAAGGGGTGGCCTGAGACAAAGACTTTCCTGATATTCAGGGCAACATAACAATAGGTAATCAAAAGGCCCAAAGCAGGGTTTCTCCACTGAGACTTTACTGGCTACACTGATATCTGAGTTTTCTGAGATGCTTGCCATTCCCTTCAGCTACCAGTACATGGCCATGTCACAGAGCTTGGAAGTGGTACATATATTTGACACAAAATCATGAGCCTATTCTGGAGAGTGGCCAGAATTCAGGAAGAAAACAGGAACGTAGGAAGATAGTTGGTGTTGCCCATTGATAAGGCAAGCCACACTCCATTCATAAATTGTGCCGGATGAATGCTGGGAAGTTTTCTCCTTGAGAGGATACACCCATTGAGGCATTATCTTTTCTAATGTCTACAACCACGAAAACAGTGGGATACACAGACCTAAAAACACTCGCCTTGTCAAAGGACTAACTAGAAACAGTCCACTCCAAACCAAACACACCCCCTTTCCTAACTATTCTCAGAACAAAAGAAAAAACCACAAACCCACACCCACAACCACAAAGGCACCTCCTTCCCCCAAGTGGGTCTGGAACTATCCAGAGTGTCCTCTGACTGGAGGGCCATACTATGTTCCCCAGAAATGGTCTGTCCTGTCTCAGATCTGGACTCCTTGGTCAACTCTGTGAAGTTGTCAGGAGCCAGCAGTGAGCCTCTATCTGTTTTCTCCGGAAGGGCCCCTCTTCAGAATTTTTCTGGAATTTGGCCATTCTCACATAAGTAGGTACCACAAAAGACTGACTCTGTCCTTGGAAAATCCAAACAAGTAAGAACACTGGAACTGGTGCTGGGACTGGGCCTGGGTGCCTAGATTCCTGGAACCCAAATTTGGAGAGTTCCATCAACAAGGATGTGAGGTGAGGTCACTTCCTTTAGTAACTGAGTGAGGTCACTGCCTTGGCAACCAACTTGTCCTAACATTTGCTTCCTAAGGTCTCATAACATGGAGGATGTCCCTACTTCCTGTGACACTTTCACAAGTTAGAATGGTAAAGAAACAATAGTCACCTCTGAACAGCTCTCCACACAGGCCTCTCCTCTACATTAAGAAGAGAGAATCTGATTCAGACACAACCCTTCATCCTGACCAGGCTGTTTGCCATGGAAGATGCCTTTTGCTCTCTCAGATCCTTCATAGCTGCCTACATCTTCTCCAGGGTTCATTTCTGCATGGAACTTTGAAGTTTTCAGCAGGTGGAAGATCCCCTGCATTCCTGTATTGTAAGACCAAATCTTTCCCTGCTTTTCTGAACACTTAGATTGAGGGAACAGTGTATGGTTAGGGTTAACAATATGTTCAATTAAAACCAAAATACTCCCACATGGCCCTCATATTCTTCCATGTAGACATTCATCATAACCTCTGGCTGGAGGTTTCCATAAGGGGCGCAGCCCAAGACAGTGTCCAAAATAAGTTCCCTTGCCCCTCATTTTCCTAAAGTCAGGGTTTCCTGGACACCCTTCCTGTAAACCAGGATTGATCAAATAGGCCTGCCAGTAATACTGCTCTGTTTCTTCATTTTGAAGCCTACTGACTGTGAGGTATAGATTCTTTATGTGATTTGGAGTCATGTGAGAACCCAAGCACTGCTGCAGGGCTTTGAAGAACTCATTTGTCTCAAAGGATCCCTATACTTACTTAATGGAGGTCAGGAACCTAACAGAGGAAGCAAGAGACTTCATCCACAATGACTGATCTTTTTGCCATTTTGGTTTTGGATGCACACATGGGATCTTTCTTTAGATCCATCAGGTGCTGATAATCAAAGCCACAGCCTCTCTCAGAGCCAAAAGGATGATTCAGACACATCCCTTTCCAAAGCAATTAAGCAAAGAGCCACAGGTGATGCTCATTCATTTCCAATTGAAAGCACTTTTCTTCAGGCTTCACAAACTGGTGGCCTGAGGAAAAGACCTTCCTGACATTCAGGTCAACAGAACAGTAGGTAAGCAAAAGGCACAAAGCAGGGTTTCTCTACTGAGACTTTACTGGTCACACTGATATCTGAGTTTTCAGAGATGCTCCCAATTCCCTTCATCTATCCAGTACATGGCCATGTCACAGAACTCGACGGAGGTCCATATCTTGGACAAAAAAACATGAGCCTATTCTGGAGAGTGGCCAGAATTCAGGAAGAAAACAGGAACTAAGGAAAGAAGTAGGTGTTGTCTACAACCACGAAAACAGTGGGATACACAGACCTAAAAACACTCGCCTTGTCAAATGACTTACTAAAAACAGTCCACTCCAAACCAAACATACTGCCTTTCCTACCTATTCTCAGAACATGATAAAAAAACACAAATTCACACCCACACCCACAAAGGCACCTCCTTCCCCCAAGTAGGTCTGTGACTATCCAGAGTGTCCTCAGACTGATGGGCCTTACTCTGCTCCCTCGAAATGGACTGTCCTGTCTCAGATCAGGTCTCCTTTACCAACTCTGTAAAGTTTTCAGCATCAATCAGTGAGTCACTACCTGCTTTCTCAGGAAAGGCCCCTCTTCAGAGCTTTCCTGGCATTTAGCCATCCACACATCAGTATGTACCAAAAAGACTGACTCTGTCCTTGGTAAATCCAAACAAGTGAACCCACTGGGACTGGGACTGGGACTGGCTCTGAGTGCCTGGCTTCCTGGATCCCAAGTTCAGAGAGTTCCATCACCAAGGAAGTGAGGTAGGTCACTTCCTTCAGGAACTGAATGAGGTCACTACCTTGGTAACCACTTTATCCTAACATTTGCTTCCAAGGGTCCCACGAGAGAGAGGCTTCCCCTACTTTCTGTGTCACATTCACAAGATAGAATGGTATATCAACCATAGGCACATGTTAACAGCTCTCCACACAGACCTGGTTTGGTCCATCTTCTCTACTTTAAGAAAAGAGAGGCTTATTCAGACACATCGCTTCATCCTGACCAGGTATTTTACCAAGGAAGATTACTGTTGCTCTCTCAGGTCCTTCATAGCTGCCTACATCTTCTTCAGGGTTTATTTCTGCATGGAACTTGAGGTTCTCAACAGGTGGAAGATCCCCTACCTACCTGTATAATAACACCAACTCTGTCCCTGGTCTTTGTAAAGCTAAATTGAGGGAACAGTGCATGGTTAGGGTTAATAACATGTTCAATTTGGTTTAGGAATCATTCTGCGAGATGAATAATGGTATTGGGGACCTCCGATACTTACAAGCATATATAGGTGTAATATAAGTATGAATACAGAAATCTAGGAAAGATTTGAAACCCAGATGAACACTGGGCCCTTGATTGGGATACTTAGCTTTGAATTATTTCCGCAAAGTTGTCTCAAATAAATCGTTATACAATGGCATAGGACCTTGTACCTTGGATGGCTGAATGAGGAAGAGATCCTCCAGACAAAAAGGGATAGTTCCAAAAGTTATTTAGATATAGGGTTTTGGTTAGAGAGTGAATGCAAATGTCAGCATATGTGAAAAGTCAGTCACAGTGATGAACTGGGGAAAATGTGTAGGAAAGCAGATATCAATAGAGACATTAGGAAATCAGGGAAAGTACAAAGTGAGTAATAGGATAAGACGTTTTTAACAGGGTTGAGTTTGAATATATAATCTTAGGAAGAAACAAATATGTAGTCACCAATAGGAATGATATTTGAGATCATTAGTTAATCAGGACATGGATGTTGTTAGTAATACATGCTCACATTAAATTTAGGCTTTGGTACAATCATAAGGGTGTCCGTTGCATTTTTTGTCAGGAATATTACTGTGATGAAATGTAAATGTATATCAGGTGACTACAGTATTTCTTCAAACATTTCTGAAAGCAACATTTTAAGACTTATAAATTAGTATTGGGGACACAAGTACGTGTACCCTGTGCCTATGATTATAAAGATGATGCCTTAATAGACCATACTGTAAATAAATAATATAACTTGATCAAACTTTAAATAATGGATTGAATTGATATCTGAAAATATATAGGAAATCTTATATTGATATACATAAGTTCATTCTAACCAGTTATACATCTAATGGTAATTTTAGCATTATGGTTTATCATGAAGAGTGTGGGAGTTTTGCTTCAAAAATGATTATGGAAATCGAAAATAATGTGTTTGGAAATAATCTCATGAAAAGAACAGTCAAGAAACATGGAGGAATACATATATTCTGAAGCAGGAAGTAATTGCAAGTGAACCAAATGCGTACAGATTTGTTAACTTGTGGATGAAAAGTATTATCTTATAATGTCCATAAACTGAAGAAATAGTAATGTACCAGTGTTGAATAAAAATGAACTTCAAAATACACATCATGTCCCATAGGATTTTACTTGCATTGATGTTAAACTGGGTCAGTTACTGTACAAATATTAGGATTTGTAAGCACCTTTCACCGAAGTTAGTTTTCAGTACTGAGAAATAAATATGTATTTCATGTGGATGAATATTTCTGAGAATAATTTTGTGAAAATTTGATTATAAATCCACATATAGGAACATGAGTTAAATTAGTGAGTGTAAAATAAGACACATATATTTCATATTTTGAATAATCTGGAGAAAAAAAAAAAATATATATATATATATATATATATATATATATATATATATATATATATATATATATAAAGATACAAACACAGACATTAAAATGTAGTAATATGTATGCCAATCAAAATTCATCATGAAATATATATCATCCTCATATCCAAAACTATTCTTTTTACTGAGCATGGATTTATGTATAATGCTGTTCATCTAGGAAATTCACCCATATGTTGAATTTTCAGTTCCATCAGTATTTAGGGGGAGTGATCTCTTCTCACAATTTCTATCTTCCTAAAACAGCAAGCTCACAAGAATGTACGTGTGATACCAGGTAGGATACTAAATATGCATAATAAATTTCATGAGATGAATAGGGTACAGAGAAAGGGAGACAGAAATGTACATATGTGTTAACTTTAAAAACTCATGGAGAAGTATTACAATGAAAAGTTGACTAGATTTATAACACATTCACTTGATAAAGCAGAAGGCAAGTCCTAGTATACACCATGCCTCCTATGAACGGCCTGTATTTCTATTCTGTTAGGTTTCTTTTTCTACATCATATTAAGATTAGTAGTCAGAGTCTAGTAGGGTATGGGTTAGTGACAGGGATTCAGTATTTCTAATGGAAAATAGGAAAATGAATCTAATGTGTATGCAAATATTTGCTAGACAAAAATCTTCCCACTGTCCTCCAAAACAATGCCTTGATATTTCCTTCGCCACAAGTAATACACAATTAGTGGAGAAGAGTTTGAAAGTCTGTGAATATATATCTGGAAAAGAAAATGCTCAGGAGTTCACAACCTTGGAGGTGGTAGTGGAATTTCCAAAAGTAAGGTACAGGGTAAACACTCCACAAACATGGAACTCTGGTGGCCTAATGAGTTGTTGAGAAACTGCCTCTGAGTTTGGGCCCTTGAAAAATTTGTTGTTGTCAGGAGCTTTAGCTTCCTTTGTATTGAGACCATCAAACCTGGGTCGGCATCTATGTGACCTGGATGACATGGTTCCTTATATGCTATTGAACATGAGGCAGAAGTTCTGAATTTTCCTTTTGTTAGTAAACTGAGGACACTGGGGTCTAAGTGTCTAACCATGTGATCTGTGAAGCCATTTGGTCATACTCCACTTTTCGTGGTGTTTCTTACTGCTGCACTGGGAGTTTGGTATTGGCTTCACGTAATACAAGGAGAAAAACTGGGACACAGTGCTAGAGGGAGTACTCTCACGTGTAGTGGATGAGGGTCTGCAGGAGAATGCACCAACCAGGCTTCTATCCCAAAAAGCTTGCACCCATGTCCATAGCAACCTGATTCTGAACATTGCCCTGAAACCTCTCCATATAACAAGGTCCCTTTACTTGTAAGGTTCTGCTGGCTGCACCATGTCAGTCACAAATCATTCGGAAACCAATGGCAGAACCACGTGTCCCCACGACAGATGTTTTATAATACACCTGCCCACCACTGCTCTGGGCCCACTAGTCAGCAGGCTCCAACTTTCTGGCATCTCTGTTCTCACCATTTTCATGAAACCCAGTCAATCAATGCAATGTCTGGTACACTCGTGATCAGCAACAGATATCCAAAGGTTCTCCAGTGCCACCTGTTCATGGGAATTTAAAAAATTCATGGTATTTATATAGCCAATTTTCAGGGATGAATTTGGAGGCACTGTGGCTTTCAATTTATTCAGGAACCATGAAATGGTGAGGAAGATTATTTCAATTAAAGCTCAGGAGAACTCTCAGAGGCAAGGCTTCCCAAAGAGTGGCCAGAAGGTCACATTAAGCCAGGCCCATTGAGGTCTACAATTGAGGTCCATGTGTGTTTTGACTCTCAACAATGGCTGCCACGTCTTTCTGAATAAAGTCATGTGATATCCTGGCTGAGATTCCCAGTGCTCTTTGGAAAGCTATCCTGGGCCTAGATCTCAGTCTCCAAGGGCAACTCTCATGTGTGGCCTCCTAAAATCCCAACACAATTCATGTCAATACTTCTCTGAGTTCATTTCCAGAACTCAGTCTCTAAGGGGAATCACTCCAGAGTTCAAGCCCATGTGGACCCAGTCATCTCTTCCAACTACCACACAAATGACCACAATTAAACCAAAACACTCCCACATGGCCCTCATCTTCTTCAATATAAACTCTCATCATAACTTCTTGCTGGAGGTTTCCATGAGGGGCGCAGCCTAAGACAGTGTCCAAAATAAGCTCATTTGCCCCTTATTTGCCTAAATTCAGGGTGGCCTGGAAACCCTTCCTGTGAATCAGGTGTGATCAAATAGGCCTGCCATTAATACTGCTCTACTTCTCGAATTTGAGGCCTACTCTCTGTGGGGCATAGATTCTTTATGTGAATTGGGGTCATGAGAAAACCCAAGCACCTATGGGCTACCCTCTGCAGGGCTTTGAAGAACCCATTTCAGTGAGTCTAGGAGTTGGACCAAAAGTTCTTTAGATATAGGGGTTTTGTTAGAGAGTGAATGTAAATGTCAGCATATTTCAAGAGTCAGTCACAGTGATGAACTGGGGAAAATGTGTAGGAAATCAGATATCAATAGAGATATTAGGAAATCAGGCAAAGTACAAAGTGAGTGATAGGATGAGACATTTTTATCAGGGTTCAGTTTCAATATTTAATCTTAGGAAGAAACAAATATGTACTCACCAATAGGAATGATATTTGAGATCATTAGTTAATCAGGACATGGATGTTGTTAGTAATACATGCTCACTTTCAATATAGGCTTTGGTACAATCATAAGTGTGTCCGTTGCATTTTGTGTGAGGAATATTACTGTGATGAAATGTATATATATATCAGGTGGCTAGAGTATTTCTTCCAATATTCTTAAAGCAATATTTTAAAGACTTATAAATTAGTATTTGGGATACAAATAGGTATACCATCGGTCTATGAATATAGAGATGATGCCTTAATAGACCATACTGTGAATAAATAATATAACTGGTTCAAACTTTAAATAATGGATTGAATTGATATCTGAAAATATATACGAAATCTTATATTGATATACATAAATTCATTCTAACCAGTTATACATCTAATGGTAATATTAGCATTATGGTTTATCATGAAGAGTGTCTGAGTTTTGCTTCAAAAATGATTATGGAAATCAAAAATAATGTGTTTGGAAAGAATCTCATTAAAAGAACAGTCAAGAAACATGGAGGAATACATGTGTTCTGAAGTAGGAAGTGATTGAAAGTGAACTAAATGCCTATAAATTTGTAAAATTGTGGATGAAAGAATATATCCTATTATGTCCATAAACTGCAGAAATAGTAATGTATCAGTGTTGAATAAAAATGAACTTCAAAATACACATCATGGTCCCATAGGTGTCTACTTGCATTGATGTGAAACTGGGTCAGTCACTGTGGAAATATTACGATTTGTATGCACCATTCACTGAATTTAGTTTTCAGTACTAGGAAATAAATATGTATTTAAGGTGGATGAATATTTCTAAGAATTATTTTGTGAAAATTTGATTATAAATCCACATACACACACATGAGTAAATTTAGAAAGTGTATAATAAGACACATATATTTCATATTTTGGAAAATCTAAAGAGTAGATATCTATATCTATATAGATAGATAGATAGATAGATAGATAGATAGATAGATAGATACTCACATACACAGACATTAAAATGTAGCAATATATATGCCATTTGAAAATCATAATAAAATAGATATCATCCACGTATCCAAAAATATTCATTTTACTGAACATTTATTTATGCATAATATTGTTCATCTAGGAAATTCACCCATAGGTTGAATTTCCAGTTCCATCAGTATTTAGAGGGAGTGATCTCTTCTCACAATTTGTATCTTCCAAAATAATCAAGCTCACAAGAATGTACATGTGATACCAGGTAGAATTCTAAAGATGCATTAAAAAATACATGTGATGAATAGGCTACAGAGAAAGGGAGACAGAAATTTACATATGTGTTAATTTTAAAAACTCATGGAGAAGTATTACAATGAAAAGTTGACTATATTTATAACACATACCGTTGATAAAGCCGAAGGCAAGTCCAAGTATACACCATGCCTCCTATGAAAGGCCTGTATTTCTATTCTGTTAAGTTTCTTTTTCTCCATCATATTTGGATTAGTAGTCAGAGTCTAGTAGGGTATGGGTTAGTGTCAGGGATTCAGTATTTCAGATGGAAAATATGAAAATGAATGTAATGTGTATGCAAATATGTGCTACACAAAAATCATCCCACTCTCATCCAGAACAATGCTTTGACATTACCTTCGCCCCAAATAAGACACAATTAGTGGAGAAAAGTTAGAAAATCTGTGAATACATATGTGGAAAGAAAAATGCTCAGGAGTTCACAAACTTGTAGGAGGTAGAACGGGTTACAAAAAGGGAGAGGGTAAACACTCCACAAACATGGAGCTCTGCTGGCCCAATGACTTTTTGAGAAACTGCCTCTGAGGTCGGGCAGTTAAAATATATATTGTTGTCAGGAGTTTTAGCTTCCTTTGTAGTGAGACCATCAATTCTGTGTCTCCATCTATGTGACCTGGATGACATGGTTTTTTGTTTTCTAGTGAACATGAGGCAGCAGTGCTGAATTCTCTCTTTGTAGGTAAACTTTGGCCACTGGGGTCTAAGTATCTAACTGTGTTGTCTGTAGAGCCATTTGGTCATTATCCACTTTCGTGGTGTTTTTTACTGCTGCACTGTGAGTTTGGTATTGGCTTTACGAAATACAAGGAGTTCTACTGGGACACAGTGCTGGAGGATGTACTCTCACGTGTGGTGGGTTAGTAAAATGCACCAGTGAGGCTTTAATCCCACATAGCTTTTCAACTTGACAATAGCAACCTGATTCTGACCTTTGGCAGGAATCCTCTCCATATAACAAGATGCCCTTACATAGAAGTGTCTGCTGGCTGTACCATGTCAGTCACAAGTCTTTCTAAGCCAATGGCAGATCCACGTGGCCCCACCACAAATGTTTTTTTCACACACCTACACTCCTCTGCTCTAGGCCCACTAGTCTGCAGGCTCCAACTTTCTGGCATCTATGTTCTACACTTTTTTCATGAAACCCAGTCAATCAAGGCACTGTCTGGTACAATCATGATCAGGAACAGGACATTCAGAAGTTCTCCAGTGCAACCTGGTCATAGTAATTTCAAAAAATTCATGGTATTTATCTAGATATTTTTCAATAATGAAGTTGGAGGCACTGTGGGATTTAATTTATACAGGAACCATTAAAAGGTGAGGAATCTCATTTCAATGAAAGCTCTGGAGAACTTTCACAGGCAAGGCTTCCCAAAGAGTGGGCAAAAGGTCACATGAAGCCAGGCCCATTGAGGTCTACAATGTGAATTCCATGTGTGTTTTGACTCTCAACTATGGCTGACAATCTTTCAAAATAAAATCTTGTGATATCCTGGCTGAGATTCCCAGTGCTCTGTGGAAAGTCACCCTGGGCCTAGATCTCAGTTTCCAATGGCGAATCTCATGCGTGGCCTCCAAAAATCCCAACACAATTCATGGCAATACTTCTCTGAGTTCAGTTCCACAACTCAGTCTCTAAGGGGAATCACAACAGAGTTCAAGCCCAGGTGGACCCAGGCATCTCTTCCAATTGCCACACAAATGATGACAATTAAAACCAAAACACTCCCACAGGGCCCTCTTCTTCTTTTATATAGACACTAATCATAAACTCTAGCTGGAGGTTTCCATCAAGGGCACAGCCCAAGACAGTGTCAAAAATAATCTCCCTTGCCCCTCATTTGCCTAAAGTCAGGGTGGCCTGGACAACATTCCTGTGAAACAGAAGTGATCATATAGGACTGCTGTTAATACTGCTCCACTTCTCAAATTTGAGGCCTACTGACTGTGGGGTATAGATTCTTTGTGTGAATTGGAGTCATGAGAAAACGCAAGCACCTATTGTCCAGCCTCTGCAGGGCTTTGAAGAACTCATTTGACACAAATGATCCCTATTCTCACTTGATGGAGGTCAGAAATATTACAGAGGAAGGCGAGAGGCTTCATCCAAAATGACTGATCTTTTTTCCATTTTGGTTTTGAATGCCCACATGGGATCTTTCTCTAGACCCATCAGGTGCTGAAAATCTAAACCACAGGCTCACACAGGGCCAAGAGGCTGATTCAGACAAATCTTTTTCCAAAGCAATAAAGTAAAAAGCCACAGGTGATTCCCATTCATTTCCATTTGAAAACTCTTTCTTCAGGCTTCACTAAGGTTTGGCCTGAGGCAAAGACCTTTCTGACATTCAGAGCAACAGAACAATAGGTAATCAAAAGCCCCCAAGCAGGGTTTCTCCTAGGAGACTTTCCTGGTTACTCTGATATGTGAGTTTTCTGAGATGCTCGCCATTCTCTTCAACTATCCAGTACATGGCCATGTCACAGAGCTTGGAGGTGGTACGTATCTTGTACAAAAATACATGATACTAATCTTGAGAGTGGCCAGAATTCAGGAAAAAAATGAGAACTTAGGTAGATAGCAGGTGTTGCCCATGGATGAGGCAAGCCTCAGTCCATTCATTAATTGGGAAGGATGCATACTGGGAAGTTTTCTACTAGACAGGACACACCCAATGAGCTATTTTCTTTTCTAATATCTACAAAGAAAAACACAATGGGATACACAGACACAGAAACAGTCTCCTTGTCAAATGACTTACTAGAAACAGTCCACTCCAAACCAAACAAACCTCCTTTTTTACCTATTCTAAGATCATGTGAAAAAACCACAAACACAAACCAACACCCTCTAATGCACCTCCTTCTTCCAAGTAGGTCTGTGACTATCTGGAATGTCCTCTGACTGGTAGGACATACAATGCTCCCTAGAAATGGCCTTTCTGTCTCAGATCTGGTCTCCTTGGTCAAATCTGTGAAGTTGTAAGGACGCAGTGGTGAGCCAATTCCTATCCTCTCAGGAAAGACCCCTCTTCAGAGCTTTCTTGGTATTTGGCAACCCTTACATCAGTAGGTACCAAGAAAGACTGACTCTGTTCCTGGAAAATCCAAAGAAATGAGCCCACTGCGACTGGGACTGGGACTGGCTCAGGGTGCCTTGCTTCCTGGATCACAAAATTCAGAGAGCTCCATCACCAAGGAAGTGAGGTGAGGTTACTACCTTCAGAAAATGAATGAGGTCACTGTCTTGGCCACCACTTTGTCCTAACAGTTTCTTCCTATTGTCTCCTGAAATGGAGGCTGCCCTACTTCCTGTGATACTTTCTCATGTTAGAATGGTATAGAAACCATAGTTACCTGGGAACAGCTCTCCACACAGGCCTGGTTTGGTCCATCTTCCCTACATAAAGAATAGAGAGGCTGACTCAGACACATCTTTTCATCCTGACCATGTTTTTTGCCATGGAATATGACTTTTGTTCTCTCAGGTCCTTCATAGCTGCCTGCATCTTCTCCAGGGATCATTTCTGCATGGATTTTGAGGTACTCAGCAGTTGGAAGATCTCCTAACTTCCTGTATTGTAATACCAACTTTGTCCCTGCTCTTCTGTAAAGTGAGATTGAAAGAACATTGTATGGTTAGGATTAATAGCATGTTCGATTTGGGTTGGAAATCATTCTGCTGGATGAATAATGGTATTGGGAACCAGCGATATTTATAAGAATATAGAGGTAGAACATAAGTATGAAAACAGAAATCTAGGTAATATTTGAAGCCCAGAAGGATTTGGACCCTTGATTGGGATCCTTAGCTTGAGTTATGTTTTGCACCGAGGTCTCAGTTAAATTGATATACAATGGCATAAGACCCTGTACCTCAGATGATTAAATGTAGAAGAGATCATCCAGTCAAAAAGGGATTGTGTGTAGGATTAGGAAGATAGTCAGTAGGTTTAGAAGGAAGAGTGAGTCTAGGATTTGGACCAAATGTACTTTAGCAATAGGGTTTTGGTTAGAGAGTGAATATAAATAACACCATATGTGAAGAGTCAGGCACAATGATGAACTGGGGAAAATATGTAGGAAAGCAGACATCAATAGAGACATTAGGAAATCAGGCAAAGTATAACGTGATAGGATTAGACATTTTCAACAGGGTTGAGGTTGAATACATAATCTTAAGAAGAAACCAATTTGTAGTCACCAATTAGATTGACATTTGAGAGCATTAGGCAACCTGGACATGGATATATTTAGTAATCCATGTTCACATTCCATTGAGGCTTTGGTACAATCATAAGGGTGACCTTCGCATTTTGTGTCCAGAATATTACTGTGTTAATATGTATATGAAGATCAGGTGACATGAGTATTTCTTCCACCATTTCTGGAGGAAATATTTTGAAAAGATATAAATTAGTACTGGGGATACTAATCGGCTTAACCTGTTTTGATGAATATAGAGATGATGCATTAATAGACCATACTGTGAATAAATTATATGACTGGTTCCAAATTTAAATAATGGATTGTATTGATATCTGAAAAAATAGAGGAAATCATTTATTGATATACATACATTCATTCCAACCACTTATATATCTAATGGTTATATTAGGGTTACCGTTTATCATAAATAGTGTGTGAGTTTTGCTTCAAAAATGATTATGGAATCGAAAATAATGTCTTTAGAAAGAAGTCTAGTGAAAAGACCAGTCATGAAACATGGAGAAATATAAGTGTTCTGAAGGAGGAAGTGATTGAAAGTGAACCAAATGTTTATAAATTTGTGAACTTGTGAATGAAAGGATATAATTTATGATGTCTATAAACTGAAGAAATAATAACGTACCAGGTTTGATTAAAATGAACTTTAATAAACACACCATATCCAATAGGAATCTACTTGCATTGATGTTAAACTTGGTCAGTTACTGTAGAAATATTAGGATTTGTAAGCACCCTTCCCTGAAGTTAGTTTTCAGTACTAGGAAACAAATATTTATTTCAGTGGATGTATATTTCTGAGAATAAACTTTTTAAAAGTTGATTATAAATCCACATATATGAATATGAATGAATTCAGGCGGTGTATAAGAAGACACATATATTTCATATTTTGGTAAATCTGGAGAATATATATATATATATATATATATATATATATATATATATATATATATAATGTATATATAGACACACAAACACACACATTATAATGTAGCAATATATATGCCAATTGAAATTCATCATGAAAAATAACTCATCCGCATATCCCAAAATATTCATTTTACTGAACATGAATATGTGTATAGTGTTGTTCATCTAGGAAGCTCACCCATGGGTTCAATTTTCAGTTAAAACAGCGTTTAGGAGGAGTGATCTCTTCTCACAATTTGTATCTGCCAAGTCAGCCACCTCACAAGAATGTATATGTGAAACCAGGTAGGATTCTATTTGTGCATATAAAAATACATTTGCTTAATAGGCTACAGAGAAAGGGAGACAGGAATTCACATTTTTCTTAACTTTAAAAACACATGGAAAATTATTTCAACAAATAATTGACTAGATTTATAACTCCTACCTTATATCATGCAAAAGGTAATTCCAACTATACACCATGCTTCTTCTGAAATGCTTGTATTTCTATTCTGTTTGGGTTATTTTTCTCCATTATATTAGGATTAGTAGTCAGAGTTTAGTAGGGTATGGGTTAGTGTCAGGGATTCAGTATTTCAAACAGAAAATTGGAAAATGAATCCAATATGTATGCAAATATGTGCTACAAAACAATCTTCCCTCTGTCATCCAGAACAATGACTTGATATTCCCTTTGCCCCAAGTAAGTCAGAATTAGAGGAGAAGAGTTAGAAAATCTGTGAATATATATTTAGAATGGAAAATGCTCAGGAGTTCACAACCTTGGAGTTGATAGAGCAGTTTCCAAAAGTAAGTGAGGTGGTAAACACTCCACAAACATGGAGATCTGCTGGCCTAAACACTTCTTGAGAAATTGCCTCTGAGCTTGGGCACTTGAAATATATGTTGTTTTCAGGAGCTTTAACTTCCGATGTAGTGAGACCATCAAAGCTAGGTCTGCATCTATGTGACCAGGAGGACATGGTTTCTTATTTTCCAATGAACATGAGGCAGCAGTGCTAAATTCTCTCTTTGTAGCTAAATTGTGGCCACGGGGGCTAAGTGTCACCCCATGTGGACTGTGAAGCCACTTGGTCATCCTCGACTTTTCATTGTGTTTCTTGCTGCTGCACTGGGAGTTTGGTATTTGCTTCACGAAATACAAGGAGTTCAAGTGGGACACAGTGCTGGAGGGAGTTCTGTCACGTGTGGTGGGTCAGTGTCTGCATGGGAATGCACCAAATAGGCTTCTATCCCACATAGCTTGCCCCTTGACCATAGCAACCTGATTCTAAACATTGCCGTGAAAAATCTCCATATAACAAGATGCCTTTATATAGAAGGGTCTGCTGGCTGCACCGTGTCTGTGTCAAGGCATTTGAAAGTCAATGGCAGATCCACAGGCCCCACCACAGATGTTTTATCACACACCTGCACACCACTGCTCTAGGCCCACTACATATCAGGCTCCAACTTACTGGCATCTCTGTTCTACACCATTTTCATGATACCTAGTCAATCAAGGCACTGTCTGGTATACTCATGATCAGCAACAGGACATCCAAAGGTTCTCCAGTGCCACCTGGTCATGAGAATTTCTAAAAATTCATGGTATTTATCTAACTATTTTTCACATATGAAGTTGTTGGTACTGTGGGTTTCAATTCATTCAGGATCCATTAAATGTTGAGGAAGCTCATTTTAATGAAGGATCTGGAGATCTCTCACAGGCAAGGCTTCCCAAAGAGTGGCCAAATTGTCACATGAAGCCAGGCCCATTGAGGTCTCCAATGTGAGGTCCATGTGTGTTTTGACTCTCAACGATGGCTGCCAGGTCTTTCAGAATAAAACCTGTGATATCCTAGCTGAGATTCCCAGTGCTCTCTGGAAAGCCTCTCTGGGCCAAGATCTCAGTTTCCAAGGGCGACTCTCATGCGTGGCCTCCTGAAATCCCAACAACATTCATGGCAATACTTCTCTGAAGTCAGTTCCAAATCTCATTCTCTAAGGGGAATCACACCAGAGTTCAAGCCCAGGTGGACCCAGTCATCTCTTCCAACTACCACACAAATGACCACAATTAAAACCAAAACACTCCCACATGGCCCTCATCTTTTTCCATATAAACACACATCATAACCTCTGGATGGAGTTTTCCATGAGGTGCACATCCAAACCAGTGCCCAAAATAAGCTCCCTTGCCCCTCATTTGCCTAACATCAGGGTTGATTGAACACGCTTCCTGTGAACCAGCAGTGATCAAATAGGCCTGCCGTAAATGCTCCACTTCTCCACTTTGAGGCCTTCTTACTGTGGGGTTTAGATTCTTTTTTTTTTCTAAATTTTTTTTGGAAATTTAATTGAAAAGTTAAAAAAAATTGTTTTGCAGAATATTAAATTTCTAATGGCAAAGCCTTCACCTTGTTTGTGAAGGAAACCTTGATGCCTTGCCAATCTGGTTATATGGAGACACTCAAAATTTTCTGTTACATACTACATGGATGAATGGCTAAAGCACATAGTTTTTTAAAACTGAAAGGCAGATACCAGCAAGTAAGATAACAAATAAAAGACAATTTTATTAAAAAATAAAGTTGTTATATGACTCAAATATTGGAAATTCAATTCTTTTTTTTTTGGTTGTTCAAAACATTATAAAGCTCATGATATATCATCTTTCATACATTTGACTTAATTGGGTTATGAACTCCCATTTTTACCCCAAATACAAATCGCAGAATCACATCAGTTACACACTCACGTTTTTACATAATAGCATACTAGTTATTGTTGAATTCTGCTACCTTTCCTATCCCCTACTATTCCCCCTCCCCTCCCATCTTCCCTCTCTACCTCATCTGCTTTTGTTTAATTCTCTCCCTTGTTTTCCCCTCTTTAGCCTCACAACCTCTTATATGTAATTTTGTGTAACATTGAGTAGTCTCCTACCATTTCCATATAATTTTCCTTCTCTCTCCCTTTCTCTCCCCCCACTCATCTCTGTTTAGTTTTAATATTTTTCTCATGTTCTTCCTCCCTGTTCTCTTCTTATTTGCTCTCTCTATATAAAAGGAAACATTTGGCATTTGTTTTTTAAGGATTGGATAGCTTCGCTTAGCATAATCTATTCTAATGCCATTCATTTCCCTGCAAATTCTATGATTTTGACATTTTCAGTGCTGTGTAATACTCCATTGTGTATAGATGCCACATTTTTATTATCCATTCGTCTATTGAAGGGCATCTAGTTTGGTTCCACAGTCTAGTTATTGTGAATTGTGCCGCTATGATCATCGATGTGGCAGTATCCTTATACTGCTCTCTATTAAGATCCTCAGGGAAGAGTCTGAGAAGGGCGATATCTCAAATGGTGGTTCCATTCCCAGCTTTCCCAGGAATCTCCATACTGCTTTCCATATTGGACTCTCCAATTTGCAGGCCCACAAGCAGTGTACAAGTGTACCCTTTACCCCACATCCTCACCAACACTTATTGTTGTTCGACTTCATAATGGCTGCCAATCTTACTGGAGTGAGATGGTATCTTAGGGTGGTTTTGATTGCATTTCTCTGACTGCTACAGATGGTGAGCATTTTTTCATGTACTTGTTGATTGATTGTATATCCTCCTCTGTGAAGTGTCTGTTAAGATCCTTGGCCCATTGTTGATTGGGTTATTTGTTATCTCATTGTTTAATTGTTTTGAGTTCTTTGTATATTCTAGATATTAGGGCTCTATCTGAAGTGTAAGGGGTAAAAATTTGTTCCCAGGATGTAGGCTCTCTATTTAACTCTCTTATTGTTTCTCTTGCTGAGAAAAAACTTTTTTAGATTAAGTAAGTCCCATTTGTTTATTCTTTTTATGAACTCTTGGGCTATGGGTGTCCTATTAAGGAATTTGGAGCCCAACCCCACAGTATGTACATCGTAGCCAACTTTTTCTTCTATCAGACGCAGTGTCTCTGATTTTATATCTGGCTCCTTGATCCATTTTGAGTTAACTTTTATGCATTGTGAGAGAAAGGGATTCCGTTTCATTTTGTTGCATATGAATTTCCAATTGTCCCTGCACCATTTGTTGAAGATGCTATCCTTCTTACATTGCATGCTTTTAGGTCCCTTTTCAAATGTAAGAAAGTTGTAATTTTGTGGATATGTCTCTGTGTCCTCTATTCTGTACCATTGGTCCATCTGCCTGTTTTGATACCAGTACCACACTGTTTTTGTTACTATTGCTTTGTAGTACAGTTTGAACTCTGGATTCACACTTCCTGCTTAGAATTGCTTTCGCTATTCTGGGTCTTTTGTTGTTCCATATGAAATTCATGATTACTTTATCTATTTCTACAAGAAATGCCATTGGGTTTTTGATTGGCATTGCATTAAACCTGTAGAGAACTTTGGGTAATATCGCCATTTTGATGATGTTATTTCTGCCTATCCATGTACAGGGCATATTTTTCCATCCTCTAACATCTTCTTCTATCTCTCTCTTTAGGGTTCTGTAGTTTTCATTGTATAAATCTTTCACCTCTTTGGTTAGGTTGATTCCCAAGTTTTTTTATTTTCTTTGAGTATACTGTAAATGGAGTGGTTTTCCTCATTTCCATTTCAGAAGTTTTGTTGCTGATATACAAGAATGCCTTTGATTTATGCGTGTTGATTTTATATCCTGCCAATTTGCTGAATTCATTTATTAACTCTAGCAGTTTCTTTGTAGACCCTTTTGGGTCTGTTAAATATATTATCATGTCATCCACAAATAGCGATAATTTAAGTTCTTCTTTTCCTATTTTTATGCCTTTAATTTCCTTTGTATGTATCATTGCTCTGGATAGTATTTCAAGAACTAAATTAAATAGAAGTGGTGATAGAGGGCATCCCTGTCTTGTTGCAAATTTTAGAGGGAATGCCTTCAGTTTTTCTCCATTTAGGATGATGCTAGCCTGAGGTTTAGCATATATAGCTATTACCATGTTGAGGTAAGTTCCTGTTATTCCTAGTGTTTTATAGAGTTTTAAAGAAAAAGGGATGCTGTGCTTTGTAGAATGCTTTTTTTGCATCTATCGAGATGATCATATGGTTCTTCTCTTTAAGTCTATTGATGTGATGGATTACATTTATTGATTTCCGTATATTGAACCAGCCTTGCATCCCTGGGATGAATCCCTCTTGATCATGAAGCACAATTTTTTATATGCTTTTGTTTTTTAATTGCCAGGATTTTATTGAGAATTTTTGCATCCAAGTTTATTAGAGATATTGGTCTGTAGTTTTCTTTCTTTGAAGTGTCTTTGTCTGGTGTTGGGATCAGGGTGATGTTGGCCTCATAGAATGAATTTGGAAGAACTCCTTCTTTTTCTATTTTTTGAAATAGCTTGAAAAGTATTGGTATTAATTCATCTTTGAACGTTTTGTAGAACTCTGCTGTATAACCATCTGGTCCAGGGCTTTTTTTGGTTGGTAGTCTTTTGAAGGTTTCTTCTATTTCTTCCTTTGTTATTGGTCTATTTAAATTGTGTGAGTCTTCCGGACTCAAACTTGGCAGATTATATGACATAAGAAATTTATCAATATCTTCATTATCTTCTGTTTTATTGGAATATGGGGTTTCAAAATACTTTCTAATTATCATCTGAATTTCTGTAGTGTCTGTTGTGATGTTGCCTTTTTTATCCCATATGTTAGTAATTTGAGTTCTCTCTCTACTTCTCTTCATTAGCATGGCTAAGGCCCTGTCGATTTAATTTATTTTCAAAGAACCAACTTTTATTTTTTCAATTTCTTTGTTTCAATTTTGTTGATTTCTCCTCTAATTTTAATTATTTCTTGTCTTCTACTACATTTGTTGTTTTGCTTTTTTTTTCTAGGTTTTTGAGATGTAGTGTGAGATCATTTATTTGTTGTTTTTTTTCTTTTTTTTTTTGAGGAAAGAATTCCAAGAAATGAATTTCCCTCTTAAAACTGCTTTCATTGTTTTCCATAGAATCCGGTATGTTTTGTCTGTATTGTCATTTGTCTCTAAGAAATTTTTTATCTCCTCCTTTATGTCTTCTGTAACCCATTGATCATTCAGTAACATATTGTTCATTTTCCATGTGATGTAGAATTTTTCCTTCCTTCTTCAATCATTAATTTCAAGTTTCATTCCATTATGATCAGATATGGTGCATGGTATTATCTCCATACTTTTATATTTACTAAGAGTTTCCATATGGCATAATATATGGTCTATATTTGAGTAGGACCAATGTGCTGCTGAGAAGAACATGTATCCACTTTATGATGTTTGATATATTCTATATATGTTGGTTAAGTCTAGGTTATTGATTGTTCTATTAAGTTCTATAGTTTCTTAATTCAGATTTTCTCTAGAGGATCTGTCCAATTGTGAGAGTTGTGTGCTGAAGTCACCCGTAATTATTGTGTTATAGCCTATATGACTCTTGAAGTTGAGGAGAGTTTGTTTTATGACTTTGCACCACCATTGTTTGATGCATACAAATTGATAATTGTTATGTCTTGTTGGTTAATGGTGCCTTTTAACAGTATATAGTGTCCTTCTTTATCACTTTTGATTAACTTAGGTTTAAGTTGATTTTAATCGATATGAGTATGGCCACTCCTTCTTGCTTCCGAGGCCAACAATGGCTGCAAAGTCTTTCAGAATAAAATCATATGATTTCCTGGCTGAGATTCCCATTGCTCTGTGGAAAGCCACCTTGGGCCTAGATCTCAGTTTCAAAGGGTGACATTCATGCGTGGCCTCCTAAAAACCAACACAATTCATTTCAATACTTCTATGAGGTACGTTCCAGAACTCAGGCTCTAAGGGAAATCACACCAGAGTTCAAGCCCAGGTGGACCAAGTCATCTCTTCCATCCCCCACACAAATGACCACAATTAGAACAAAAAAACTCCCACATGGCCCTCATCTTCGTCCATAAAGACCCTCATCAAAAGTTCTGGATGGAAGTTTTCATGAGGGTCGCAACCAAAGAAAGTTTCCAGAATAAGCTCCCTTGCCTCTAATTTCCCTAAAGTCAGGGTGGCCTGGACACCCTTCCTGTGAACCAGGAGTGATCAAAAAGGCCTGCCATTAAATCCGCTCTGTTTCTATAATTTGAGGCTTACTGAATGTCAGGTATAGATTTTTTATGTGATTTGGAGTCATGAGAAAACCCAAGCATATCTGCAGAGCATTGAAGAATTCATTTGACAAAGAGGATCCCTATTCTCACTTGAAGGGGGTCAGGAACCTAACAGAGAAAGGCAAGAATCTTCATCCACAATGACTGCTCTTTTTGCCATTTTGGTTTTGAATGCACACATGGGTTCTTTCTTTAGATCCATTAGGTGCTGAGAATCTAAGCCACAGCCTCACACAGGGCCAAGAGGCAGATTCAGACAAATCCCTTTCCAAAGCAATTAAGCAAAGAGCCACAGGTGATGTCCATTTATTTCCATTTGAAAATTTTTTCTTCAGGCTTCACAAAGGGGTGGCCTGAGGCAAAGACCTTCCTGACATTCAGGGCAACAGAACCCTTGATTTGTATACTTAGCTTGAATTATGTTCTGCACCGAGGTCTCAGATAAATCGATATACAATGGCATAGGACCGTGTACCTCGGATGATTGAATGTAGAAGAGAACATCCAGTCAAAAAGGGATAGTCTGTAGGATTAGGAAGATAGTCAGTAGGTTTAGGAAGAAGAGTGACTCTAGGATTTGGACCAAAAGTTCTTTAACAATAGGGTTTCAGTTAGAGAGTGAATGTAAATGTCAGCACATGTGAAGAGACAGTCACAATGATGAACTGGGAAAAATATGTAGGAAAGCAGATATCAATAGAAAGATTAGGAAATCAGGCAAAGTATAAAGTGAGTGATAGGATTAGACATTTTTAACAGGCTTGAGGTTGAATATATAATCTTAGGAAGAAACAAATATGTAGTAATCAATAGGATTGACATTTGAGAGCATTAGGCACCCTGGACATGGATGTTTTTAGTAATCCATGGTCACTTTCCATTTAGGCTTTGGTACAATCATATGTGTGACCTTTGCATTTTGTGTCCAGAATACTACCGTGATAAATTGTATATGTTGATAAGGTGACATGAGTATTTCTTCCACCATTATGGGGAGTAATATTCTGGAAACTTATAAATTAGTACTGGTGATTCAAATAGGTGTACCTTGTGTTGATGATTATTGAGATGTTGCATGAATAGACCATATTGTGATAAAGTATATAACTAGTTCCAACTTTAAATAATGGATTGAGTTTGCATCTGAAAATATATTGGAAATCTTATATTGATATATATACAATCATTCCAACCAGTTATATATGTAATGGTAATATTAGGGTTACGGTTTATCGTGAAGGGTGAGTATTGCTTCAAAAATGATTATGGAATCAAAAATAATGTGTTTAGAAAGAAGTGTAGTGAAAAGACCAGTAAAGAAACATGGAGGATTACATGTGTTCTTAAGTAGTAAGTAAATGAATGTGAACCAAATGCCTATAATTTTGTGAAGTTGTGGATGAAAAAATATATCCTATGATGTCCATAAACAGATAAAATAGTAATATACCAGTGTTGAATAAAAATGAACTTCAAAATACACATCATGTCCCATAGCAATATACTTGCATTGATGTTAAACTGGGTCAGGTACTGTAGAAATATTAGGATTGGTATGCACCACCTACTAAACTTAGTTTTCAGTAGTAGGAAACAAAAATGTATTACAGGAATATAAATATTGCTGAAAATAATCTTGTAAAGATTGGATTTTGAACCCACATATATGAATATAAATGAATTTAGGGAGTGTATAATAAGACACATATTTTTCATATTTTTTTTAAAATCTGGAGGAAAAAAAAAAAATATATATATATATATATATATATATATATATATATATATATATATATACATATATATTTTTTCCAGATTTAAAAAAATACACAAACACACACACACACACACACACACACACACACACACACATGCACACATACACGCACACACACACACACACACATTAATATTTAGCAATATATATGCCAATCGAAATTCATCATGAAATATAATTAATCCACGTATTCAAAAATATTCATTTTACTGAACATGGATTTATGTATAGTGTTTTTCACTAGGAAGCTCACCCATAGGTTGAATTTTCAGTTCCATCATTATTTAGGGAGAGTCATCTGTTCTCACAATTTTATATTCCAAAGTCAGGGAGCTCAAAAGAATGTCCGTGTGATACCAGGTAGGATATTATATATATGCATAAAAAAATACATGTGCTGAATAGGATACAGAGAAAGGGAGACAGGAATTTATATATGTGATAATTTTAAAAAATCATGGAGAAATATTACAATGAAAAGTTGACTAGATTTAAAAAACATACTCTTGATAATGCAGAAGGCAAATAGATGTATACACCATGCTTCCTATGAAAGGCCTGTATTTCTATTCGGTTAGGTTTCTTTCTCTCCATGATATTAGGATTAGTAGTCAGAGTCTAGTAGGGTATGGGTTAGTGTCAGGGATTCAGTATTTCAAATGGAAAAAAGGAAAATGAATCTAATGTGTATGCAAAAATGTGATACACATAAATCTTCCCTCTCTCATCCAGAACAATGCCTTGACATAACCATCGCTAAAAGTAAGACACAATTAGAGGAGAGGAGTTAGAATATCTGTGAATTTATGTGGAATGGAAAATGCTCAGGAGTTCACAACACTGGAGGTGGTAGAACAGTTTCCAAAAGTAAGGGAGAGGGTAAACAATCCAGAAACATGGAGCTGTGGTGGCCTAAAGACTTCTTGAGAAACTTCCTCTGAGGTTGGGAACAAGAAATATATGTAATTGTCAGGAGATTTAGCTTCGTTTGTAGTGACACCATGAAATCTGGGTCTGCATCTATGTTACCTGGAGAACATGGTTTCTTATTTTCCAATGATCATGAGGCAGCGGTGCTGAATTCTCTCTTTGTAGGTAAACTGAGGCCACTGGGCTGAAGTGTCTCCCATGTGGACTGTGAAGCCATTTGGTGATCCTCCACTTTCCAGGGTGTTTCTTACTGCTGCACTGGGAGTTTGGTACTTGCTTCACGAAATACAAGGAGTTCAACTGGGATAAAAATGCTGGAGGAGTTCTGTCATGTGTGGTTGGTCAGGGTCGCGAAGAGAATGTACGAACCAGGCTTCTATCCTACATAGCTTTCCCCTTGACTATAGCAACCTGATTCTGAACATTGCCCTGAAACCTCTCCATATGACAAGATGCCTTTACATATAAAGGTCTGCTGCCTGCACCATGTCAGTCGCAAGTCTTTCAAAGCCAATGGAAGATCCAGGTGGTCCTACCAAAAATATTTATTTACACACCTACAGTCCACTTCTCTACGCCCAGTACTCAGCAGGATCCAAATTACTGGCATCTCTGTTCTACACCATTTTCACGAAACCCAGTCAATCAAGGCACTGTTTGGTACACTCATGATCAGCAACAGGAAATCCAAAGTTTATCCAGTGCCACCTGGTCATGGGAATTTCAGAAATTTCATGGTATTAATCTAGTCATATTTCAAAAATGAAGTTAGAGGCACTGTGGGTTTCAATTAATTCAGGAACCATTAAATGGTGAGGAAGCTCATTTCAATGAAAGCTCTGGAGAACACTCACAGAAAAGCCTTCCAAAAGACTGGCAAAAAGGTCACATGAATCCAGACACATTGTGGTCTACAATGTGAGGTCCATATGTGTTTGGACTCTCAACTAGGGCTGCCAAGTCTTCAAGAAGTAAATCATGTGATATCCTGGCTCAGAATCCCCGAGCTCCGTGGAAAGCCATCCTGGGCCTAGATCTCAGTTTCCAAAGGCAATTCTCACGCGTGGCCTAGTAAAATCCCAAGAGAATTCACGGCAATACTTCTCTGAGGTCAGATCCAGAACTCATTCTTTAAGGGGAATCACACCAGAGTTCAAGCCCAGGTGATCCCAGTCATCTCTTCCAACTACCACACAAATTACCACAATTAAAACAAGAACACTCCCATATGGCCCTCATCTTCTTCCATATTGACACTCATCATAATTTGGCTGGATGTTTAAATGAGGGGCGCAGACCAAGACAGTGTCCAAAATAAGCTCCTTTGACCCTCATTTGCCTAAAGTCAAGGTGGCCTGGACACCCATCCTGTGAACCAGGAGTGATCAAATAGGCCTGCCATTAATACCGCTCCAATTCTCCAATTTGAGGCCTACTGACTGTGGGGTTTAGATTCTTTATGTGAATTTTAGTCATGATAAAACCAAACACCTATGGGCTAGCCTCTGTAGGTTTTGAAGAACTCATTTGACCCAAAGGATCCCTATTTTCACTTGATGGAGTTCAGGAACCTTACAGAGGAAGTCAAGAGACTTCATCCCAATGACTGCTCTTTTGGCCATTTTTCATTTGGATGCAAACATGGGAACTTTCTTTAGATCCATCAGGTGCTGAGAATCTAAGTCACAGCCACACACAGGGCCAGGGGGCTGATTCATACACATCCCTTTTCAAAGCACTTAAGAAAAGAGCCACAGGTATGCCCAATCATTTCCCTTTGAAAACTGTTTTCTTCAGGCTTCAAAAAGGGGTGGCCAGAGGCAAAGACCTTCCTGACATTCAGGGCAACAGAACAATTGGTAAGTAAAAGGCCCAAAGCAGGGTTTCTCCACTGAGCCTTTCCTGGTCACACTGATATCTGAGTTTTCTGAGATGCTCCCCATTCCCTACAGCTATCCAGTACATTGTTATGTCACAGAGCTTTGAGGTGGTAAAGATCTTGGACACAAAACCATAGGCCTATTCTTGAGATTGGCGGGAATTCAGGAAGAAAACAGGAACTTAGGAAGATAGCAGGTGTTGCACATCAATAAGGCAAGCTACAGTCCATTCATAAATGGGGCAATATGAATGCTGAGAAGCTTTCTACTCGACAAGACACATCCATCCATGAATTCTCTTTTCTAATGTCTACAACCACGGACACAGTGAGATACACAGACAGAGAAACACTCGCCATGTTAAACGACTTACTAGAAACAGTCCACTTCCAATGAAACAAACTGACTTTCCTACCTATTCTCAGAGAATGAGACAAAACCACAAACCCACAACCACACCCACAAAGGCACCTTCTTCCCCCAAGTAGGTCTTTGACTATCCGGAGTGTCCTCTGACTTGTAGGCCATAATATGTTCCCCCAAAATAGCCTGTCCTGTCTCAGATCTGGTCTCCTTGGCAAACTCTGTGAACTTCTCAGGAGCCAACGGTGAGCCACTAACTGCTTTCTCAAGAAAAGCAACGCTTCCGAGCTTTCCTGGCATTTGTTCTTCTCACGTCTGAAGGTACCAAGAAAGACTGACTGTCCTTGGTAAATTCAAATAAGTGAGACCACAGGGATGGGGACTGGGACTGGCTCTGTGTGCCTGGCTTCCTGGATCCAAAGTTCAGAAAGTTCCATCACCAAGGAAGTGAGGTGAGGTCATTTCCTTCCTGAACTGAATGAGGTCCCTGTCTTGGCAACCACTTTGTCTTAACTGTTGCTTCCAAGGGTCCCATGAGATTGAGGCTGCCCCTACTTCCTGTGACACTTTCACAAGTTAGAATGGTATATCAACCATAGGCACCCAGGAATAGATCTCCACAAAGGCCTGTTTTGGTCCATGTTCTCTACATTAAGAAGAGAATCTAATTCAGACACAACCTTTTATCCTGACCGGGTTGTTTGCCATGGAAGATGACTTTTGCTTTCTCAGGTCCTTCATAGCTGCCTACATCTTCTCCAGGGATCATTTCTGCATGGGCCTTTGAGGTTCTCAGCAGGTGGAAGTTTCCCTACATTTCTTTATTGTAAAATCAACTCTTTCCCTGCTCTTCTATAAAGTTAGATTGAAGGAACAGTGTATGATTATGGTTAAAAACATGTTTGATTTGGGTTAGAAATCATTGTGCTGGATGAATAATGGTATTGGGAACTTGCTATGTGTATAAGAATATATAGGTGTAATATATGTATGAAAAAAGAAATCTAAGTATGATTTGAAGGCCAGAAGGGCATTGGGCCCTTGATTGGGATACGCAGCATTGAATTACGTTCTGCAGAGATGTCTCAGATAAATCGATATACAATGGCATAGGTCCTTGTACCTTGCATGAATTAATGTAGAAGGAACATCCAGTCAAAAAGGGATAGTCGGTAGTGAAAGGTTAATAAAATAGGTACTTGTAATTTCCTGTTTTTCTGTATGCTTAACAAAACACTGTTGAAATCTTGAGAAATGTTTGCTAATCTTGTTCTAGAATGTACTGTTCCCAACTGCCAAACTGCAGAATGTACTGCCTCACTCGGTGTCACGCGAACCGCCCACTCACCCTTACACATCAGTAAACTTCCCTCCCTTCCCTCTCCAAGAAATGTATGTAAGCTCTGCATAAGCTGTTCTCAGAGCTCTCTGATCTATTTAAGTTAGCTGTGAGCCCCAGCAAGCTGGACCCAAAAAAAACCCTTTGCTGTTGCATGAGACAGTCTCTTGGTAGTCTCTTCCTCCGACACTCGCCTGACCTTTACATATTGAGGTTCCACCGAGTTCTGGCAGTGGCGGATGAGAGACCCCCAACGGGCTCCTCTCGGAGCAAGTAAGGCGCCTCTTTCTGGTTTCAGGTGTCATGTTAGGGCTTGGCAAATTTGCTGGAGATGAAGAGCCTGGGGTCTCTCCGACGGTGGCTGAGAGACGTGTCACAGAGACATAGGGCACCTCCATGGGGGACCCCGCAGAGGACTCGGAGAATCAAGGAACAATTGCTTCATCGACTCAGTGATATTTTGTTTTAGATTAGGTATTGCCATCCTATCGGGTTTTGCCGGCTACGCATTCCTGGTCTCAGTGTTGGACGTCCATTGCCTGTCTTCATGGTCTTGTCTTATCTGTGTCATGTGACTTTGCTTTTACTGTTTGTGTACCTTTCATTATGGGACAGAGCACTTCAATGGCTCTGTCCCTGACCCTTGATCACTGAACCAAAGTCTGCTTAAGGGCTCAGTATCTTTCTTTTTTTAGTAAAACGCTAGACCTGGCAGACTCTCTGTGCCTCAGAATGGCCCATTTTGGAGTCGTATGGCCCCTAGAAATATCTTTCTACTTCCCACTAATTTAAAAAGTCAGAGATATTGTCGTTCAGCCAGGGCCACATAGCCATCCTGATCAACAGCCATATATCTTAACTTTGCCAACCTCTGCAAATCTCCTCCACCATGGGTGAAGCCTTTCCTTGCCCATGCCTCTGCTCATACTCCTTCCCCCATGATCTCTCAAACCCTCACCTCTTCCACCTCCTCCACCCTCTGTTCTCCCTGAGTCACAAGATTTGACTCTACTGGACTCTTCTTCCCCTCCTTATCCACTGCCCTCGTCCCCTAACACACAACACACTCTAAGTGATTCCCCTGCTTCTGACTAAGCCTCTCTACCATTGGAGGAAGCTAAGCCGGTAATAGGATCTGATAATGGACCGATGTTCATGGCCCAGGTAAGTCAGGGGTTAGCCAGGAACCTGGGGATTAATTGGAAGTTATATTGTGCTTATAGACCCCAGAGTTCAGGACAAGTAGAAAGAATGAATAGAACAATTAAAGAGACCTTAACGAAATTAAGCTTAGAGACCAGCATAAAAGATTGGACTATGCTCCTGACTTATGCAATGTTTCATGCAAGAAAAAATCCTTCTGTTTCTTTGAGTAGCCTTACCCCCTGAGAAATTCTCTATGGTGGCCCTCGTCCAGTAAGGGTCCTAAGCCCAACTGTAAGACCTAAGGATCCATTTCACACCCTCTTGGTTGACAGACTTAAAGCTCTTGAAAGAACTCAGTGATACCTGTGAAAATAGCTGGCCACTGCCTACCAAACTGTGTACCAGGGGATTCCACATCCATATCAAATAAGAGACTTCATGTATGTAAGATGACATCAGGTGTCATCCCTGGAACCCTGCTGAAAAGGACCATACCAGGTGTTACTTATAACGCCTACAGTGGTAAAGGTATACAGAATCACTTTCTGGATCCATGCCTCTCATCTCAAGCCTGCTCCTTGTCCAGAATCTTTCTGGAAACTGGAAAAGACTGGTAACAGTTTCAAATTGTGTATTCGCCATGTGGATAAGGTTATATACTCTCCCCTTGGCCACAAGTAGTCCTAACCCTCATCAGCCTGTTAAGCAGCGATGGCTGATCACAAATCCTACTGGAAAAGAGTATAATCTATCTCGCATACAGCCCCCTTAGGGACCTGGTGGCCATCTCTCCACCCAGACATTTGTCAGCTGGCCATAGGTCTTTTTTATTGGGATATCCCTGATGAAGAAAATCCCACTAAAATACCATTAAATCCCTTCCGTACCATAGATAATGGAAACAAACTTTATGGATGTAGGGACACGCGAGCCAGATGCGGTTGGCTAGCCTAGATTACTATGTTTGCCCGGCAAACTATCAAAGCCACAAACAGTAACGGCTGTGTGGGGGAAAAGCCGACTTCTTCTGTATTTCATGGAGATGTGATCATACAGGGGCTGCCTGATGGAACCCCAATACTTCATCAAATTCAGTACACAGCATTGGCCATATTACCAAGTAGAAAACAGAAAAAGGATGGCCCCCAGAGGGGTCTCTAGATCCTCAAATTTTGCATGACCTTTTTAACTTCTGCAAGTGCTCAAAAGGGTGAAAGGAGATTCCCCTATGTGGAAGCCTTTTCCCTCCTTCACTCACATCCTGAACTATGCTTCTCCAATAGATTTTTATCCTCAGCCTTCTGCTCCAGACTCTCTGCTGTCACTCCCACCTCAGCAACCTGATTTCTCCCCTCCAATTACTAGATCAGAAACCCAAACCTCCACCAGTTCTCAGACAATTGCCCACTAGTGAGGTAGCAGGTACTGAGGTACCCCTCCACCGACTCATTCCTCTCTTCTCCTGTCAGTGCCCTCACCGGGTCCCACCAGGTCCTCTTTCCAGCTAACCCAAAGCTCAAACGAGCTGAGGAGAGCTCTCAGACCCTTATCCAAGATGTAATATAAATGGCCATTAAAGTTGCTTTGTCATCACTGAAAACAGGTTACTAAAATTTAAAGTCCCTCACAGAATTTTGGGATACTCACTCCCGTTTTCTGCTCTGCTCTACCTGTTCTACTGCTGAAGTTTTGTTGCTAGGAAATTCCCAAACCCCTTTCCAATTATTTTTTTACATCTCTCTTTTTCCTCATTCTCAGATCCTCAGAGCTTCTCTCAGCCCCACCTTCCCCGTATTCCCCCTCTGTACCAGGCCCACAGAAAAGTCTTAAATGTCCTTCTCCAGAAGTCTTCACCATGGCTGAATTTAGAACTTTCAGCATAGAGTTTCTATAAAGAGTTCAATGTAGATAAAATTTCTCTTTTTGTATTGCCCTGTTCTACTTGGCCACTGGTTAAAAAACTCAGTACTTCTAAGCTAGACAACCCCTAACTTGTTTTTCACAAAATATGTGAACAAGGCCTCTGGCCTTCAGCTGGGGCTTCACAGAAATGGCTACATTTCTAAGATAAAGAAATTACCAAATGGGCTCCGTTGTAACAGCTGGCAGGGGGAAAATAAGAAAGGGAATAAAAAGCTCTTCCCCTCCCATGTGTCCTTGAAAATTTAACTTGCCCAGAACAGAGGAAAAATCAGAAACAAATACTGCTTTTTTGAACTTCTGCAGACTGTAAACTTCTGAGCCCCATCCTTATATGCTGGGTACAAAATTCTGAAACTACCTAAACTTGAGTTTCAGGGGATTAATTGATTACAACAGAAGCAATGCCCTCTGAATCCGGTTGCAACAAAATAGGACTGTTTCCCTGTCTTCAGTGCCTTAGGTGCCTTGCCTTGTCTGTCCCTACAACAGCATAATTCTATATACTTAAACATTGTTTATGTTTTCATGAAATGGTCAACAGATGGGATTAATTTTGAAATGGTGCAGATGTTTCCCAGAGTGCTCTATCATTATGCAGGTTCGTTTGAAGATCAAATGGGGGGGGGCATACAACCGGTTCCACTGGGAACATGTATCACTCACTTTAGCCATCCTATTATGAATAGGAGTTGCTGCACGGGTGGGCACAGGAGCCACTGCCATTGTCCATGGGACACAACAAATGACCCAATTAGAAGCAGCAATAGAGCAAAACTAAGATATTAGAAACCCCCATCAGAGCTTTGCATGAATCTTTAACCTCTCTCTCTGAAGTTGTTTTACAGAACAGTTGAGGGTTGGACCTCCTCTTTATTAGAGAAGGGGGCCTTTGTGATGCATTGAGGAAAGAATGTTGTTTTTATGCTGACCATACTGGAGTTGTAATAAAATCTATGAGTAAATTTAAAAGACACCTTGAAGAGCATCAACAAGAGAGAGAGGCCCAAAAAGGGTGGCTTGAGTCTTGGTTCACACACTCCTCCTGGTTAACTACGTTTTTATCAACCTGGCAGGTCCAATAATAATCCTCATATTATTGCTAACTATAAAACCCTGTTTGCTCAACCGTGTAATTTCTTTTCTCCAGGCTCAAATTGGACGAGTTAAACTTATGGTAATACCCCACTAGCAGACATAGAATGTGACACCCTCCAATGATCATTTTTATGATTAAAAGTAGCCAGAAGAAGAAGTGGGGAATTAAAGGTTAATAAAATAGGTACTTGTCACTTCTTATTTTTCTGTATGCTTAACAAAACACTGTTGAAATCTTGAGAAATGCTTGCAAATCTTGTTCCCAGAATGTTCTGTCCCCAACTGCGCAACTGCAGAATGTACTCCCTCACCCAGTTGCACGCAAACCACCCACTCGCCCTGACCCATCAATAAAATTCCCTCCCTGCCCTCTCCAGGGAAAGTATATAAGCTCTACTTAAGCTATTCTCAGGGCTATCTGCTCGATTTAAGTGATCTCTGAGCCCCAGCATGCTGGACACCAAAAAAACCCTTTGATGTTGCATGAGATAGTCTGTTGGTTGTCTCCTCCTCTGAAGCTCGCCCCACATTTACTTGGATGATTGAATGTAGAAGAGAACATCCAGTCAAAAAGGGATAGTCTATAGCATTAGGAAGATAGTCAGTACTTTTAGGAATAAGGGTGAGTATAGGAATTGGAAAAAAAAGTTCTTTAGCAATAGGGTTTCGATTAGAGAGTGAATGTAAATGTCAGCACAGGTGAAGAGTCAGTCACAATGATGAACTGGGGAAAATATGTAGGAAAGCAGATATCAATAGAGACATTACGAAAACAGGCAAAGTATAAAGTGAGTGATAGGATTAGATATTTTGAACAGGGTTGAGTTTACATATATAATCTTAGGAAGAAACAAATATGTAGTCACAAATAGGATTGACATTTGAGATCATTAGGCAAATTTCAGGTGGATGAATATTTCTCAGAATAATCTTGTGAATAGTTGATTATAAATCCACATACATAAACATGAATGAATTTAGGTAGTGTATATAAGACACATATATTTCATATTTTGAAAAATCTGGAGAGTGTATATATATATATATATATATATATATATATATATATATATATATATATATACAAAACACACACACAGACAAAAAAGTAGCAATATATATGTCAATCAAAATTCATTATAAAATATGCATCATCCAGAGATCTAAAAATATTAATTTTACTGAACATGGATTTATGTATAATGCTCTTCAACTAGCAAGCTCACCCATAGGTTGAATATCCAATTCCAACAAGTTTAGTAGGAGTGATCTCTTCTAACAATTTGTATCTGCCAAGTCAGCCACCTCACAAGAATGTACGTGTGGTACCAGGTAGGAATCTATATGTGCATATAAGAATACAGAGAAAGGGAGACAGGAATTCACATATTTGTTAACCTTAAAAATACATGGACAACTATTTCAACAACAAATCGACTAGATTCATGACTCCAACTCTGTATCATGCAAAAGGCAAGTCCAACAATACACCAGGCCTACTCTGAACTGCTTGTATTTCTATTCTGTTTGGGTTAGTTTTCTCCATCATATTAGAATTAGTAGTCAGAGTCTGGTCGGGTATGGGTTAGAGTCAGGGATTCAGTATTTTGAATGGAAAATAAAAAACTGAATCCAATGTGTATGCAAATATATGCTACAGAAAATTCTTCCCACTCTCCTCCAGAACAATGCCTTGACATTACCTTCGCACCAAGTAAGACACAATTAGAGGAGAAGAGTTAGAAAATCTGTGAATACCTATCAGGAATGGAAAATGCTCCAGATTTCACAACTTTGGAGGTGCTAGAGGAGTTTCCAAAAGTAAGGGACAGGGTAAACACTCCACAAACATGGAGCTCTGCTGGCCTAAAGACTTTTTGAGAACCTGCCTTTGAGGTTGGGCACTTAAAATATATGTTGTTTTCATTAGCTTTAGCTTTATTTGTAGTGAGACAATCAAAGCTCGATCTGCTTCTATGTGACCTGGAGGACATGGTTATTTATTTTCCAATAAAAATGAGGCAGCAGTGCTGAATTCTCTCTTTGTAGGTAAACTGTGGCCACTGAGGGCTAAGTGTCTCCCCGTGTGGACTGTGACACAACTTGGTCTTCCTCCAATTATCGTCGTGTTTTTTTGCTGCTGCACTGGGAGTTTGGTATTTGCTTCATGAAATACAATGAGTTCAAATGGGAGACAGTGCTGAAGGGAGTTCTGTCAGCTGTGGTGGGCATGGTCTCCAGGAGAATGCACCAACCAGGGATCTATCCCACGTAGCTTGCCCCCTTGACAATAGCAACATGATTCTGAACATTGCCCTAAAACCTCTCCATATAAAAATATGCCTTTACGTATATGGGTCTGATGGCTGCACCATGTCATTCTCAAGCCATTTGGAAGCCAATGGAAGATCCACATGGCCCCACCACAGATGTTTTATCACTCACTTGCATAACACTTCTCTAGGCCCACTACTCACTAGGCTCCTACTTACTAGCATCTCTGTTCTACACCATTTTCATGAAACCCAGTCAATCAAGGCCCTGTCTGGTATATTCATGATCATCAACAGGACATCAAAGGTTCTCCAGTGACATCTGGTCATGGGAATTTTAAAAATTTCATGGTAATTATCTAGCAATTTTTCATGGATGAAGTTGGAGGCACTGTGGGTTTCAATTCATTCAGGAACCCTTAAAGGGTTAGGAAACTAATTTCAGGCAAAGCTCTGGAGTACTCTCACAAGCAAGGCTACCCAATGAGTGGCCAAAAAGTCACATGAAGCGAGGCCAATTGAGGTCTATAAAGCGAGGTCCATGTGGGTTTTGAATCTCTATAATGCATGCCAAGTCTTTCAGAATAAAATCATGTAATATCCTGGCTGAGATTCGCAGTGTTCTGTGGAAAGCCAACCTGTGCCTAGATCTCAGGTTCCAATGGCAACTTCATGCCTGGCCTCCTAAAATCCCAACACAATTCTTAGCAATACTTCTCTCAGGTCAGTTCCAGAACTCAGTCTATAAGGAGAATCACACCAGAGTTCAAGTCCAGGTGGACCCAGACAACTCTTCCAACCGCTACTCAAATGAAAACAATTAAAACCAGAATACTCCCTCATGGCCCTATTCTTCTTCCATATAGACACTAATCATAACCTCTTCCTGGAGTTTTCCATGAGTTGTGCAGCCCAAGAAAATGTCCAAAATAAGCTTCTTGCACCTCTTTTGCCTAACTTCAGCGTGGCCTGGGCACCCTTCCTGTGAACCTGGAGTGATCAAATAGGCCT
Organism: Callospermophilus lateralis; assembly: GCF_048772815.1. Taxonomy (NCBI): domain Eukaryota; kingdom Metazoa; phylum Chordata; class Mammalia; order Rodentia; family Sciuridae; genus Callospermophilus; species Callospermophilus lateralis. Next base: position 286,434 of record NW_027512565.1, read on the forward strand.
GCCCTTAATACTGCTCCGCTTATCCAATTTGAGGCTCTCTGACTGTGGGGTGTAGATTCTTTATGTGAATTGGAGTCATGAGAAAAGCCAAGACAGTGTCCAAAATCAGCTCGCTTTTTCCTCATTTGCCTAAAGTCAGGGTGGCCTGGACACCGTTTCTGTGAACCAGGAGTGATCAAATAAGCCTGCCGTTAATACTTCTGTGTTTCTCCAATTTGAGGCCTACTGATTTCAGGTATCAATTTCTTATGTGATTTGGAGTTACTCGAAAACCCAAGCACCTCTGCAGGGAATTGAAGAACTCATTTGACCCAAAGAATCCCTATTCTCACTTGATGGAGTTCAGGAACCTAACAGAGGAAGGCAAGAGACTTCATCCATAATGAATGATTTTTTTGCCATTATGGTTTTGGATGCACACATGGGATCATTCTTTAGATGCATCAGGTGCTGAGAATCTAACTCAAAGCCACACACATGGCCAAGAGACTAATTCAGACACATCCCTTCCCAAAGCAATTAAGCAAAGAGCCACAGGTGATGCCATTCATTTCCATTTGAAAACTGTTTACTTCAGGCTTCACAAAGGGGTGGATTGAGGCAAAGAACTTCCTGACATTCAGTGAAAAACAACAATAAGTAAGCAAAAGGCCCAAAGCAGGGTTTCTCCACTGAGACTTTCCTGGTCACACTGATATCTGAGTTTTCTGAGATGCTCGCAATTCTCTTCAGCTATCCAGTACATGGCCATGTCACAGAGTTGGAGGTGGTACATATTTTGAACATAAATCCATGAGCCTATTCTAGAGAGTGGACAGAATTCAGGAAGAAAACAGCAACTTAGAAAGATAGCAGGTGTTGCACATCAACAAGACAAGCTGCACTCCATTCATATATTGGGCAGGTTGAAATATGGGAAGATTTACACTTGACAGGACACATCCATTAATGCATTCTCTTTTCCAATGTCTACAACAATGGACACAGTGGGATACACAGACATAGAAACACTCACCTTGTGAAACAACTTACTAGAAACTGTCCACTCCAAACCAAACCGCCTTTCCCATCTATTCTCAGAACATGAGACAAAACAATAAACCCACACACACTCCCACAAAGGCACCTCCTTCACCCAAGTAGGTCTGTGACTATCCAGAGTGTCCTCTGACTGGTGGGCCATACTATGTTCCCCTGAAATGGTCTGTCTTCTCTCAGATCTGGTTTCCTTGGCCAACTCTGTGCAGTTGTCAGGAGCCAGTGGTGAACCACTATCTGCTTTCTCAGGAAAGGTCCATCTTCAGAGCTTTCCTGGCATTTGGCCATACTCACATCATTAGGTACCAAGAAAACTGACTCTGTCCTTGGTAAATCCAAACAAGTGAGCCCACTGGGACTGGGACTGGGACTGCCTCTTGGTGCCTGGCTTTTTGGATACCAAGTTCAGACAGTTCCATCACCAAGGAAATGAGGTATGTCACTTTCTTTGGAACTGAATGAGGTCACTGCCTTGGCAACGACTTTGTCCTAACAGTTGCTTCCAAAGGTCCCATGAGATGGAGCCTTCCCCTACTTCCTGTGACACTTTCACAAGGTAGTATGGTATATCAACCATTGGCACCCAAGAACAGCTCTCCACACAGGCCTGGTTTGGTCCATCTTCTCTACAATAAGAAGAGAGAGGCTGATTCATACATATCCCTTCATCCTGACCAGGTTGTTTGCATTGGAAGATGACTTTTGCTCTCTCAGGTCCTTCATACCTGCCTACAACTTCTCCAGGTATCATTTCTGCATGGACCTTTGAAGTTCTCAGCAGGTGGAAGGTCCCCAAGTTTCCTGTATTGTAAAAACCACTCTGTCCCTGCTCTTCTGTAAAATGAGATTGAGGGAACAGAGTATGTTTAGGGTTAATAACAGGTTTGATTTGGGTTACGAATCATTCTGTGCGATGAATAATGCTATTGGGAACCTGCGATATTTACAAGAATATAGAGGTGAAATATAAGTATGAAAACAGAAATCTAGGTATGATTTGAAGCCCAGAAGGACATTGGGCCCTTGATTGGGATACTTAGCTTTGAATTATGCTCTGCAAAATTGTCTCAGATAATTCGATATACAATGGCATAGGACATTTTATTGAATGTAGAAGAGAACATCCAGTCAAAAAGGGATAGTCGGTAGGATTAGGAAGATAGTCGGTAGGTTTAGAAAGAAGAGTGAGTATAGGATTTGGACCAAAAGTTCTTTAGCAATAGGGTTTCGATTATAGAGTGAATGTAAATGTCAGCACATATGAAGTGTCAGTCACTAGGATCAACTTGGGAAAATTTGTTGAAAAGCAGATATCAATAGAAACATTATGAAATCAGGCAAAGTATAAAGTGAGTGATAGGATTAGACATTTCCAACAGGGTTGAGTTTGAATATATAAATTAGGAAGAAACAAATATGTAGTCACCAATAGGATTGACAATTGACAGCATTAGGCAACCTGGACATGGATGTTTTTAGTAATTCATGTACACTTTACATTTAGGCTTTGGTACAATCATAAATGTGACCTTTACATTTTTTTGTCCAGAATATTACTTTGATAAAATGTATATGTACATCAGGTGACATGAGTATGTCTTCCAACATTTCTGCAAGCAATATATTGAAGATGTAAAATTAGAATCGGGGGTACAAAGAGGTGTAACCTGTGTCTATGAATATAGAGATAAAGAATGAATAGACCGTAATGTGAATGAATAATATAACTTTTTTCAACTTTAAAAAATGAATTGATCTAATATCTGAAAAATCACAGGAAATCGTATATTGATATACAATCATTCATTCCAAGCAGTTATACATCTAATGGTAATATTCGTGTTTTGGTTTATCATGAAGAGTGTGTGAGTTTTGCTTCAAAAGTGACTATGGAAATAATGTGTTTGGAAAGAAGACTCATGAAAATACCAGTAAAGAAACCTTGACAATACATGTGTTCTGAAGCAAAAAGTGATTAAATTTGAAACAAATGCCTACAAATTTGTGAACTTGTGGATGAAATGTTTATCCTATGACGTGCAAAAACTGAAGAAATAATAATGTAAAAGTGTCGAATACAAATGAATAAAGAATTACATATCATGTCCCATTGGAATCTACTTGCATTGATGTTAGACTGGGTCAGTTACTGTAGAATAATTAGGATTTGCATGCATCATTCCCTGAAGTTAGTTTTCAGTACTAGGAAACAAATATGTATTTCAGGTGGATGAATATTTCTGAATATTTTTAATCAACTTTTCACAAGAATAATCTTGTGAAAAGTTGATTAAAAATCCACATACATGAACATAAATGAATTTAGAGAGTGTATATTTGACACATATATTTCATATTTTGAAAAATCTGGAGAGTGTACACACACACACACACAAACACACACACAAAGCACTCACAGACATTAAAAAGTAGCAATATAAATGCCAATCGAAATTCATCAGTAAATATATATCATCCACAGATGCAAAAATATTTATTTTACTGAACATGAGTTTACGTATAATGTTGTTCTACTAGGACGCTCCTTATAGGTTGAATTTTCAGTTCCAACAGCATTTAGGAGGAGTGATCTCTTCTCACAATTTGTATCTGCCAAGTCAGCCACCTCACAAAGATGTACGTGTGATACCTGGTAGGATTCTATATATGCATATAAATATACAAGTGTGAATAGGCTAAAGAGAAAGGGAAACATGAATTCTCATATTTGTTAACTTTAAAAACACATGGAGATCTTTTTCTATTAAACATTGACTAGATTTATAACTCCTACCTTGTATAATGCAAAATGCAAGTCCAACTATACAACATGCCTCCAATGAACTGTTTGTATTTCTATAGGTTTGTGTTATTTTTCTCTATCATATTAGGATGAGTTGTCTGACTCTAGTATGTATGGGTTAGTGTCAGGGATTCAGTATTTCAAAAGGAAAATTGGAAATTGAATCCAATTTGTATGCAAATATATGCTACACAAATATCCTCCCACTCTCATCCAGAACAATGCCTTGAAATTACCTTCACCCCAAGTAAGACACAGTTAGAGGAGAATAGATAGAAAATCAGTGAATACATATCTGGAATGGAAAATGCTCAGGAGTTCACAACCTTGGAGGTTGTAGAGGAGTTTCCAAAAGTAAGGGACAGGGTAAACACTCCACAAACATGGAGCTCTGCTGGCCTAAAAACTTTTAGAGCAACTGCCTCTGAGTTTGGGAACGTGAAAAATATGTTGTTGTCAGGAGAATTGGCTTCCTTTGTAGTGAGACCATCAAAGCTGGGTCTGCCTCTATGTGATGTGGAGGACATGGTATCTTATTTTCCAATGAACATGAGGTAGCAGTGTTGATTTTCTTCTTTTTAGGTAAACTGTGGCCTCTGGGGGCTAAGTGTCTCCCCGTTGGACTGTGAAGCCATTTGGTCCTCCTCCACTTTTTGTGGGGTTTTTGCTGCTGAACTGGGAGTTTGGTATTTGCTTCATGAAATTCAAGGAGTTCAACTGAGACACAGTGCTGGAGGGAGTTCTGTCATGTGTGGTGGTTCAGAGTCTGCAGAAGAACGCACCAACCACGCTTCTATCCCTCAAAGCTTGCCACATTGCATCCTTGTCCATAGCAACCTGATTCTGAACATTGCCCTGAATCCTCTCCATATAACAAGATGCCTTTAATTACAAGGGTCTGCTGGCTGCTTCATGCAATCCACAAGCCATTTGGAAGTCAATGGAAGACCCACATTGCTCCAACACAGATGTTTTATCACACTCCTGCCCACCACAGCTCTAGGCCCACTTCTTAGCAGGCTGCAACTTTCTGGCACCTCTGTTCTACACAATTTTCATAAAACCCAGTCAAGCAAGGCACTGTCTGGTACATCCATGATCAGCAACAGAACATCCAAAGATTCTCCAGTGCCACCTGGTCATGGGAATTTCAAAAATTTCATGGTATTTTTTAGACATTTTTCATGGATGAAGTTGGAGGCACTGTGGGTTTCAATTCATTCAGGAACCAGTAAATGGTGAGCAAGATTATTTCAATGAAAGCTCTGGAGAACCCTCACAGGCAAGGCTTCCCAAAGAATGGCCAAAAGGTCACATTCAGCCAGGCCCATTAAGGTCTACAATATGAGGTCCATGTGTGTTTTCACTCTCAACTATGTCTGCCAAGTCTTTCGAATGAAATCATGTGTTATCTTGGCTGAAATTCCCAGTGCTCTGTGGAAAGCCACTCTGGGGCTAGATCTCAGTTTCCAAGGGTGACTCTCATACATCGCCTCTTAAATCACAACACAATACATGGCAATACTTCTCTGAGATCAGTTCCTGAACTCAGTCTATAAGGGGAATCACACCAGAGTTCAAGCCCAGGTAGACCTTGTTATGTCTTCCAAGTGTCACACAAATATCCACAATTAAATCCAAAACACTTCCACATGGCACTCATCTTCTTCCATTTACACAATCATCATAATCTCTGGCTGGAGGTTTCCATGAGGGGTGCAGCCCAAGACAGTGTCCAATATAACCTCCCTTGCCCCTCATTTGCCTAAAATAAGGGTGGCCAGGACATCCTTCCAGTGAACCAAGAGTGATCAAATAGGCCTGCCATTAATATGGCACTGCTTCTCCAATTTGAGGCCTACTGACTGTGTGTTTTAGATTCTTTATGTGAATTGGAGTCTTGAGAAAAACCAAGCACTTATGGGCTAGCCTCTGCAGGGTTTTGAGGAACACATTTGAACCAAATTATCACTATTCTTACATGATGGATGACAGGAACCTTACAGAGGAATGCGAGAGACTTCATCCACACTGACTGCTCTTTTGTCCATTTTGGTTTTGGATGCACACATGGGATCCTTCTTTAGATCCATCAGGTGCTGAGAATCTAAGCCACAGTCTCACACAGGGCCAAAAGGCTGATTCAGACACATCCCTTTCCAAAGCAATTAAGCAAAGAGCCACAGGTGATGCCCTTTCATTTCCATTTGAAAACTGTTTCTTTAGGCTCTACAATGGTGTGGCCTGAGGCAAAGACCTTCCTGACATTCAGGGCATCAGAACAATTGGTGAGCAAAAGGCCCAAAGAAGGGTTTCTTCACTTAGAATTTCCTGGTCAAACTAATATCTGAGTTTTCTGAGATGCTCCCATTTCTTTCAGCTATCCAGTACATGGCCATGTCACAGAGCTTGGAGGTGGTACATATTTTGGACAAAAAACCATGAGCCTATTCTGGAGAGTGGCCAGAATTCAGGAAGAAAAGAGGAACTTAGGAAGATTGTTGGAGTTGTCCACCCATAAGTCAAGCCGCAGTCCATTCATAAATTGGGCAAGTTGAGTCTAGACAGGACACATCCAATGATTCATTCTCTTTTCTAATATCTAAAACCACGGACACAGTGGGATACACAGACAAAGAAACACTGGCCTTGTCAAACGACTTACCAGAAACAGTTCACTCCAAACCAAACAAACCGCCTTTCCTACCTATTCTCAGAACATGAGACAAAATCTCAAACCCACACCCACACACACAAAGGAAGCTCCTTCCCCAAGTAGGTCTGTGACTATTGGGAGTGTCTTCTGACTGGTGGGCCAAACTATGTTCTGATGAAATCGCCTGTCCTGTGTCAGATATGGTCTCGTTGGCCAAATCTGTGAAGTTGTCACTAGCCAGCGGTGAGCCACTACCTGCTGTCTCAGGAAAGGCCCCTCTTCAGAGCTTTCCTTACATTTGTTCATCCTCACCTCAGTAGGTACCAAGAAAGACTGACTCTGTCCTTGGTAAATCCAAAAAATAAGACCACTGGGACTGGGACTGAGACTGGCTCTGGGTGCCTGGCTTCCCGGATTCCAAGTTCAGAGAGTTCCATCACCAAGGAAGTGAGGTGAGATTACTTCCTTCAGGAATTCTTTGAGGTCATTGCCTTGGCAACCACTTTGTCCTATGAGATGGAGGCTGCCCTTACTTCCTGTGACACTTTTACAAGTTAGAATGGTATATCAACCATAGGCACCCAGGAACAGCTCTCCACACATGCCTGGTTTGGTCTATCTTGTGTACATTAACAAGAGAGAGGCTTATTCAGACACAACCCTTCATCCTGGAAAGGTTGTTTGCGATGGAAGATGACATTTGCTCTCTCAGGTCCTTCATAGATGCCTACATCTTCTCCAGGGATCAAATTTGCATGGACATTTGAGGTTCTCAGCAGGAGGAAGATACCCTACATTCCTGTATTGTAAGACGAACTCTGTCCCTGCTCTTCTGCAAAGTTAGATTGAGGGAAGAGTGTATGGTTAGGGTTAATAACATGTTTGATTTGGGTTACGAATCATTGCGAAGGATGATTAATAGTATTGGGAACCTGCGATATTTATAAGATTATAGAGGTGAAATATAAGTATGGAAACAGAAATCTAGGTAAGATTTGAAGCCCAGAAGGGCATTAGGCCCTTGATTGGGATACTTAGCTTATAATTACGTTCTGCACAGATGTCTCAGATAAATCGATAATCAATGGCATAGGACCTTACACCTTGGAAGATTGATTTTAGAAGAGAACATCCACTCAAATTGAGATAGTCGGTGGGATTAGGAAGGTAGTCAGTAGGTTTAGGAAATAGAGTGAGTATAGGACATGGAGCAAAAGTTCTGTAGCAATAGTGTTTTGGTTATAGAGTGAATGTAAATTTCAGCACATGTGAAGAGTCATTCACAATGATTAACTGGGGAAAATATGTAGAAAGGAAAATATCAATACAGACCTTACGAAATTAGGCAATTATACAGTGAGTGATAGGATTAGACATTTTCAATAGGGTTGAGATTGAATACATAATCTTAGGAAGAAACAAATATGTCGTCACCAATAGGAATGACATTTGAAAGCATTAGGCAACCAGGACATTTATCGTTTTAGTAATCCATGTTCACTTTCCATTTAGTATTTGGTACAATCATAAGTGTGATTTTTGCATTTTGTGCCCAGAAAAATATTGTGATCAAATGTATATGTAGATCATAAGACATGAGTATTTCTTCCACGATTACTGGGAGCAATATTTGAAGACATATAAATTAGTATTGGGGGTACAAAGTGGTGTACCCTGTGTCTATGAATATAGAGATAATGCATGAATAGACCATACAGTGAATAAATATTATAACTGGTTCCACTTTAAATAATGGATTGAATTGATATCTGAAAATATATAGGAAATCATATATTGACATACAATCATTCACTCCAACCAGTTATATATCTAATGGTAATCTTAGGGTTATTGTTTATCATGAAGTGTGTGTGAGTTTTGTTTCAAAAGTGATTATGGAAATCGAAAATAATATGTTTGGAAAAAAGTCTCATGAAAAGACCAGTCAAGAAATATGGAGGAATCCATGTGTTCTGAAGCAGGAAGTGATTGAAAGTGAAACAAATGCCTATAAATTTTCTAAATTGTGAATGAAATATATATCCTGTTATGTGCATAAACTGTTGAAATAGTAATGTATCAGTGTTGAATAAAAGTGAAAGTCAAAATACACATCATGTCCAATAGGAATCTACTTGCATTGATGTTAAACTGGGTCAGTTACTGTAGAAATATTAGAATTGTGTGCATTATGCACCAAAGATAGTTTTTTTTTTATTTTTATTTTTGGTTGTTCAAAACATTACATAGTTCTTGATATATCATATTTCACACTTTGATTCAAGTGGGTTATGAACTCCCATTTTTACCCTGTATACAGATTGTAGAATCACATCAGTTACACATCCATTGATTCACATATTGCCATACTAGTGTCTGTTGTATTCTGCTGACTTTCCTATCCTCTACTATCCCCCCTAGCCTCCCTGCCCCTCCCCACTTCTCTCTCTACTCCCTCTACTGTAATAAATTTCTCCCCCTTGTATTATTTTTCCCTTTCCCCTCAATTCCTCTTGTTTGTAATTTTGTATAACCCAGAGTGTCTCCTTCCAATTCCATGCAATTTCCCTTCTCCCTCCCTTCCACCTCTCATCCCTGTTTAATGTTAATCATCTTGTCATGCTCTTTGTCCCTATCTGTTCTTAGTTACTCTCCTTATATCAAAGATGACATTTGGCATTTGTTTTACAGGAATTGTGTAGCTTCACTTAGCATAATCCAGTCTAATGCCATCCATTTTCCTGCAAATTCTGTGATTTTTTCATTTTTCAATGCAGAGTAATAATCCATTGTGTGTTAATGCCACATTTTTTTATCCATTATTCTATTGAAGGGCATCTAAGTTGGTTCCACAGTCTTGCTGTTGTGAATTGTGCTGCTATGAACATCGATGTAGCAGTGTCCCTGTAGCATGCTCTTTTTAGGTCTTTAGTGAATAGACCAAGAAGGGGAATAGCTGGGTCAAATGGTGCTTCCATTCCCAGCTTTCCAAGAAATCTCCATACTGCTTTCCCAATTGGCTGCACCAATTTGCAGTCCCACCAGCAATGTACAAGTGTACCTCTTTTCCCACATCCTTGCCAGCACTTCTTGTTGTTTGACTTTATAATGGCTGCCAATCTTACTGGAGTGAGATGGTATCTTAGGGTGGTTTTAATTTGCATTTCTCTGACTGCTGGAGATGGTGAGCATTTTTTCATGTACTTATTGATTGATTGTATGTCCTCATCTGAGAAGTGTCTGTTGAGGTCCTTGGACCATTTGTTGATTGGGTTATTTGTTATCTTATTGTCTAATTTTTTGAGTTCTTTGTATACTCTGGATATTAGGGCTCTCTCTGAAGTGTGAGTAGTAAAGATTTCTTCCCAGGATGTAGGCTCCATATTTACCTCTCTTATTGTTTCTTTTGCTGAGAAAAAAACTTTTTTAGTTGAGTAAGTCCCATTTGTTGATTCTAGTTATTAACTCTTGTACTATGGGTGTCCTATTGAGGAATCTGTAGCCCGACCCCACAGTATGTACATCGTAACCAAATTTTTCTTCTATCAGACAGTGTGTCTCTGATTTGATATCAAGCTCCTTGATCCATTTTGAGTTAACTTTTGTGCATGGCGAGAGAAAGGGATTCAGTTGCATTTTGTTACATATGGATTTTCAGTTTTCCCAACACCATTTGTTGAAGATGCTATCCTTCCTCCATTGCATGCTTTTAGCCCCTTTATCAAATATAAGATAGTTGTAGTTTTGTGGATTGGTTTCTGTGTCCTCTATTCTGTACCATTGGTCCACCTGCCTTTTTCGGTACCAGTACCATGCTATTTTTGTTACTATTGCTCTGTAGTATAGTTTGAAGTCTGGTATCGCTATACCACCTGATTCACACTTCCTGCTTAGCATTGTTTTGCAATTCTGGGTCTTTTATTTTTTCATATGAATTTCATGATTGCTTTCTCTATTTCTACAAGAAATTCCTTTGGGATTTTGATTGGCATTGGATTAACCCTATAGAGAACTTTTGGTAATATCGCCATTTTGATGATGTTAGTTCTGCCTATCCATGAACAGGGTATATTTTTACATCTTCTAAGATCTTCTTCTATTTCTCTCTTTAGGGTTCTGTAGTTTTCATTGTATAAGACTTTCACCTCTTTTGTTAGGTTGATTCCCATTTTTTTTTTTAGGATATTGTGAATGGAGTGGTTGTCCTCATTTCCATTTCAGAGGATTTGTCGCTGATATACAGGAATGCATTTGATTTATGCGTGTTGATTTTATATCCTGCCACTTTGCTGAATTCATTTATTAGCTCTATTAGTTTCTTTGTAGACCCTTTTGGGTCTGCTAGGTATAGAATCATGTCATCTGCAATAGTGATAATTTAAGTTATTCTTTTCCTATTTATATGCCTTTAATTTCTTTCATCTGTCTAATTGCTCTGGCCAGTCTTTTGAGAACTATATTGAACAGAAGTGGTGAGAGCGGGCATCCCTGTCTTGTTCCAGATTTTGGAGGGAATGTCTTCAATTTTTCTCCATTAAGAATGACGCTAGCCTGCGGTTTAGCATAGATTGTTTTTACAATATTGAGGAATGTTCCTGTTATTCCTAGTTTTTCGAGAGTTTTGAACATAAAGGGATGCTGTACTTTGTCGAATGCTTTTTCTGCATCTATCTAGATGATAATATGGTTTTTATTTTTAAGTCTATTGATGTGGTGAATAACACTTATTGATTTTCGTATATTGAACCCTCCTTGCATCCCAGGGATGAATCCTACTTGATCATGGTCCACATTTTTTTGATATGTTTTTGTATCTGATTCTCCAGAATTTAATTTAAGATTTTTGCATTTAGGTTCATTAGAGATATCAGTCTTTAGTCTTCTTTCTTTGAAGTGTCTATCTGGTGAAGGAATCAGAGTGATATTGGCCTCGTAGAATGAATTTGGAAGATCTCCCTCTTTTTCAATTTTCTGAAATAGCTTGAAAAGTATTGGTATTAGTTCATATTTAAAGGTTTTGTAAAAGTCTGATGTATACCAATACGGTCCTGGGATTTTCTTAGTTGGTAGTCTTTGGATGGTTTCTTTTATTTCCTCAATTGATATTGGTATGTTTAGGTTGTCTATATCCTCCTAACTCACTCTGGTCAGATCATATGACTTAAGAAATATTTCGATGCCTTCACTATCTTCTATTATTTTGGAGTATAAGGATTCAAAGTAATTTCTGATTATCTTCTGTATTTCTGAAATATCTGTTGTGATATTGCCTTTTTCATCCCATATGATAGTAATTTCAGTTCTCTCTCCTCTTCATTAGCATGGCTAGGGGTCTGTCCATTTTATTTATTTTTTCAACGAACCAACTTTTAGTTTTGTCAATTTTTTCAATTGTTTCTTTTGTTTCGATTTCATTGATTTCTGCACTGATTTTAATTATTTCTTTCCTTCTACTTCTTTTGCTGTTGTTTGCTCTTGTTTTTCTAAGATTTTGAGATGAAGTATGAGATCATTTATTTGTTGTTTTTTTCTTTTTCTAAGGAATGAACTCCAAGCAATGAATTTTCCTCTTAGAACTGCTTTCAATGTGTCCCATAGATTCCGATATATTGTGTCTGTGTTTTCATTTTTCTCTAAGAATTTTTTTATTTTCCTCCTTGATGTCTTCTATAACCCATTGATCATTCAGTAACCTATTGTTCATTCTCCAAATGATGCATGGTTTTTCCTTCCTTCTTTTATCATTGATTTTTAGTTTCATTCCATTATGATAAGATAAGATGCATGGTATTATCTCTACTCCTTTAATTTGTCTAAGAGTTGCCCTGTGACATAATATATGATCTATTTTTGAGAAGGATCCATGTGCTGCTGAGGAAAAATGTAACTGCTTGATGTTGGATCGTATATTCTATATATGTCAATTAAGTCTAGGTTATTAATTGTGTTATTGAGTTCTATAGTTTCCTATTTCAACTTTTGTTTGGAAGTCCTGTCCAGTGGTGAGAGAGCTGTGTTGAAGTCTCCCATGATTATTGTATGGTGGTCTATTAGACTCTTGAACTTGAGAAAAGTTTGTTTGATGAACATAGCTGCACCATTGTTTGGGGCATACATATTTATGATTGTTATGTCATGCTGGTGTATGGTTCTCTTGAACAGTATGTAGTGTCCCTCTTTATCACTTTTGATTAACTTTGGCTTGAAATCTATTTTATTTGATATGAGTATGGACACTCCTGCTTTTTTCCGAAGTCCATATGAGTGATATGATTTTTTCCAAACTTTCACCTTCAGTGTATGTATGTCTTTTTCTTATCAAATGCGTCTCCGGTAGGCAGCATATTATTGGGTCTTGTTTTGTGATCCATTCTACTGGCCTCTGTCTGTTAATTGGTGAGTTTAAGCCATTAACATTTACAGTTATTATTGAGATAAGGGTTGTTCTTCCAGCCATATTTGTTTATTTATGTTATTAAACATGGATTGTTTTCCTCTTTGATTATTTCCCCCCTTTAATGTCCTACCTCCCACTGTTGGTTTTCATTATTTTCTAATTACTCTTCCTGTAATATTTTGCCAAGGATGTTTTGAAGAGATGGTTTTCTAGCTACAAATTCTTTTAACTTTTGTTTATCGTGGAAAGTTTTAATTTCGTCTTCCATCCTGAAGCTTAATTTTGCTGGATACACAGTACATGGTTGGAACCCATTTTCTTTCTGTGATTGAAAAATGTCATTCCAGGATCTTCTAGCTTTCAGAGTCTTTGTTGAAAGATCAGCTGTTATCCTGATTGGTTTACCCCTAAATGTAATCTGCTTCCTTTCTCTTGTAGATTTTAAAATTCTCTCCTTATTCTGTATGTTGGGCATCTTCATTATAATGTGTCTAGGTGTGGATCTCTTATGATTTTTCACATTCGTCGTCCTGTAGGCTTTTAGAATGTGGGAGTCTGTCTCATTCTTGCTCATTCCTTTGGTTTGGACCTCTATACCTTCCTGTATCCCAATGACTCTTAAGTTTGCTCTCTTTATTTTATCCCATATTTCTTGGATGTTCTGTTCATGGTT